>NC_084562.2:37328254-37540754 GCF_033978685.3 Nerophis lumbriciformis
TATATATTTCAAGACAAATCTCTGTGTTATCAGCGATTAGTAGCAACATTTTTGTTGTATATTGTTACACAATTAACTTTTTTGCTAATCCTCACTCCCGCTAGTCAAAGGCTGTGTGCTTGTGGTAGTGTTCCGCACACTTCCACATCTCGCCTTTAACTGGGTTTCTGGCAAAATATTCTCTGAAATGTGCACAGCCAGACGGGAGAAGCTGATCCTTGTCAGGCTTTTACCTGCAACTGAAAGGAGTTAGACACCTCTGCTGTTGTCACAAGACGATTTATCACCTTTCTTTTTATATATGGTGATAATGGTGGCCTTTTTCCAGTCTTGCGGGACATTGTGAGTTGTTCGGATGGCATAGATGAGCTGATGTAGCCGGCGAGTGAGAAGGTAACTTCCATACTTGAGCTGGGATGGAGTCTGAACCTGCACTTTTATTTGTTTTTAAGGCAATTGATTGCTTTCCGAACTTAATGAAATTCAGGAACTTCATCAAGTTGAGAGACAGAGGGGAAGCTGGGGAGTTCATCCAGAATGGTCGGGTCTGTGAGGTTGTTCTGATTTAGTACGGTGCTGAACTGCTCTGCCCAACGTTCTAGAATGTGTTCTTGTTCCTTTATGAGGGTGGTGCCATCTGCAGATCTGACTGGTGCGATGTTTCTGCTCTGGGGCCCATAGGTGTTTTTGATTGCGTCATAGAAGCCGTGCGTGTTGTTGACATGTGCAAGAGATTGAATTTCTTGCGCTTTCTTGATCCACCAATCGATCTCCTTCTGCCGTAGAGCTCTTTGTGCTTCTGCTTTGATAGTGGACAAATTCTTCCTGAAGGCTGCTTATTGAGGGTTGGCTAGAGCAACTGAGTGTGCCTTGCGTTTTTCCTTTAGAAGGTTGTGAATGCCAGGTGCGTTTTTGTCAAACCAGTCTTGGTGACGTTTCTTGGTCAATCCCATTGATTTTTCAGCAGCACGGTAGATAGAAGAACGCAGAGTGTTCCAGATAGCGTTTGTACCCTCAATGGCAGTGCTTTCCGGGATGCTGTACAGTTCGGCTTGCAAGTCGACTTCTAAGATGGTGAATGACTGGGAGGAATTTAAGTGTACCCCAGTCGAGCTTCTTGCTGAAGCCTGTTTGCGGTGTTGCGGACAAATTTCTAGGTTGACTTTTGATCGAATCAACCTGTGGTCCGTCCAGCATTCTGCACCTCTCATAGCCCTGGTGATCTGGAACTCTCTCTGGACAGCTCGTATTGTGATTATATAATCTATCAGATGCCAGTGTTTGGATCTTGGATGCTCTCAAGAGATCTTCAGTTGTTTTTTTTGCTGAAAAATTGTATTAGTAACGACAAGTTGGTGCTCTGAGCAGAATGTTAGTAGTCTGAGACCATTGTCATTCAGCTTGCCTATGCCATATTGGCCAAGTACGCCTTCCCAGAGCCCGTAGTCAGATCCCACACAAGCATTGAAGTCGCCCATTTGCAGAAGTTTGTCACGAGGTGGTGTTTTCTGGATGACAAAGTACAGTGTGCTGTGGAAGTTGTCCTTAATGTCCTCACTAGCATCTAGGGTTGGTGCGTATGCGCTGATGAGAGTTGCGCGTTGACCTTTCGTGAGGGGAATCCGCCAGGTCATTAGCCTATCGCTGATGCCTGTTGGTGTTTCTGGGAGCTTTTTAAGCAGACTGGTCTTCACAGATAAGCCTACCCATGGAGGCGGAAAGAATCTGGGGGGGAGTCCTTTCCAGAAAAAGGTGTAACCTTCTCCAACTTCTATTAGAGAGTCCTTGCCATGAAAGCGGGTTTCGCTGAGTGCTGCTATCTCCATGTTGTATTTCCTCAGCTCGTGGGCAACCATTGCTGTTCTCCTGCAGGTACGGGTGGATTCCTTGGATGCGTCCAAGAGGGTTCGAACATTCCACGTTGCGATTGTAAGGGGTATTTTTTTTGTCTGTGTTTCGCCCGCAGAGAGGGATGACCCGACAGCCGTGGTAAGCTGTCTGAGTTGAGGGGGAACAGGCTATTTTTCGGCCACCTTTTGTAGGCCTTTCCCTCTCCGGGGTGAGCAGAGCGGGGCTGCTCAGTCGCGTGGGGAGCTACCAAAGAGACATGCTGTTCCGTCCCATATCTCAGCAACCATCATTCCTGTGATGCTCTCTGTGTAGGGTTGGGCTAGGTGCTTCCAGTCATATCCATGACCTGCACCCACCGCTCTTCCCCATCGCCACAGGGCTTTGTAAGGGAGTGTCGGAGAGGGGTGGGTTGGGGGTTGTTGTATGGGCCTGAGCATAAATGTATGTATTGTTGCATTAGAAACAATTGTATTGTTGATAATAGAGATAATTAGTAATATTCATTATCAATAGTGCTATTTCTATTGGTATTTGTATTGCTCCATTTGTAGTGCAATTATGTTCATTGTCATTTCTGTATTATTAATATTTACTTCACTAACTGCTTCTTTGCTATCACTTTTCGTATAATATTTGTACATGTTGTATTTGCTTATGCAAATTATCTTTGTGGTTGTTGTTGTTGTCTCTCTGTCTTACCCCCCTCTTGTCCCCACAATTTCCCTCTCTGTCTTCCTTTTTTTCTCTTTCTTTCCCCCCCTTCTGCGGTCCAGCTGCGCCAAACATTAATATAAATCCATTTAATAAAGTCAAATACAAATAAGGCAACAAGACAAGTATCCCACACTTCTCTTTTGTAAAATAAATCTATACAGCAAATATGGGTATCTAGTACTACATCAACAATATGAATTGCCTGAGTAGCTAGACAGTACAATAAAAATATTGATCAATTATAGAATACAATTAAAGTAATACATTTTAAAATAGGAAATAACATTCACAGCAAATATTTATAAGTTTTGCAGCAATACAGAATATACAGAACTTGCAATAAACAACTTTCTTGTCGATACTCATAATTCCGGAGGTCAGGGAATGCAACCTCACTCGCCTTAACCATCATTGTTGCATAAAGAATAAGTGCTGTGTTATTGTTGTGGCTACTCGCTAGCGCTGCAGTGCTAGCAAAGTTAAAGGGTTGCTCTTTTGGCGTGTTCAGGTCAGCAATGAAATTTATAAAGCACGTCAGACTGTTTGTGCTTCTTTTTGGAGTCGGTACGCTACATTGCTTACAAGATGTTACTTGCACAATATGACCACTAATCACGTGTTGCAAGTTAGTGAGTTTGGATTCATTTAGAACTAAAATTAGGCACTGATACTTACTTCTCTTTATGTTAGCACCGGTGCCCTTATAGAACTGTGTTTCAATGTCCATCCCTAGTACCTTGTGGGAATCTGTACTGAAACGAATAATCTGTACCCAAAAACTCACAATACAAATACATTTATCGTTGTACCACTCACATCTAGAGGGTTTTAAACACTTGCAATTAGTTAATTGCTTGTTTTATCTTGCTTGGGTTAACATAAATTCCACTCTTCTCTCTTTTATCAGGGAATGTTGAATGTCAATAAGCATCGGGCACTGACAGAAGCTTGGGTCCAAACAATGGGTCTCTCAGATAAAAACACAGGTAAGGTACTGTAGCAATTCTAACCTTGATGAATAGAACTTACTTTTGTATTTTCCCTCTTCTTTGTGAGCCATTCACTTGACTGTTCTTGTGGTCTCTTGTATTATCCGTCCCTACTTGTCTGCTGTAGAGTTGAGCAGCGAGGTGTTGGTGTACGGAAATAAGAATCGTAACAGGGCTGTGCATGGGGACATTGTCGTGGTGGAGTTGTTTCCAAAGACTGAGTGGAGAGGGAAGGTCTCAGTGCTGACTGAGGGACAAGGGGATGATAAGAATGGAGAGGACAGCCAAAGTAAACCTGTAGCTACAGGTGGGACTCTCATTTCTAAGATTGCATCCAATTCTTGGTCAAAGTGATGAACTTTCAAACTCTGTCCAAGGTCTATCACAATGTCTTATGATGTCTGAATAATTAAACTTTCAGGGCGTATTGTGGGCATCCTGCAGAGGAATTGGAGGGACTATGTGGTAACATTCCCATCAAGGGAGAGCTCTCAGTCCCAGAGCAGAAATTCCCAGCGTATTCTGACTGTGCCTTGGGACTATCGCATCCCAAAGATCCGCATCAGCACACAGCAGGCTGACGCTTTGCAGGTCTGGTTTACTTTTAAAAACAATAATCTCAGTACACTACATAACAGTTTGGCTAACTTGGGTAAATATATATATATGTTAGTATGATATGAAATCTATCCATCCATTTTCTTTTACTTACCGGGGTCTATTTGGCATCAACCTATTTATAAGACAGTGCCCACCGCACTGCGGGGAAAACTGATTTAGGCCGCAATCTTGTACTTTCGGTCTCTACCCAAAGCTTGTGACTATATGTGAGGGTAGTAACGTAGATTGATAAATTAAGAATAATAATTAATATTATATAATATGAATGATAATATATAAGTAATAATAAGGGCCCTACCCTATTCACTTCCGGTGTGACGTCACGTCAGGAAAAGTGCTGACGCTCGCTGCTGCTGCCGCGAAAAAGCTCAGTGCTAACTTTCTATCTGTGTTTCTAATTGTTTTAGAGCTCTCGATATTCTTTCTCAAACATATTTAGTAGTCTTATCAAACTGGCAAAGCACCCACTCCCTGTCTTACCGCCCCTCTCTCAGCTACCTAGCTGCTAAGCTAACGAAGCTAAGCTAGTCGCGGCTCAAAGAAACTACGCTCCAAAGGCGTCTGCTACTCTTAGCCTATTGCTCCAAGAACTCGACTTGGTGAAAGAAACAACCTAACTACCAGCTAAGCTAACAAAGCCAAGCTCGTCGCGGTCTAAAGCAACTATGCTCCGAAGGCATATGCTCCCTCACAGTGCCGCCACTTCTCTGAAGACAGCAAGAACTGGCTCCCTGCTCTTCATGCAACTTTCTAATGGATAGGTTGGCCCTACTAGAGGACCGTGTCTTCCAGTTAGAGCAGAGTAATTTCGTAACTTTAGACGCCGCGGTCACATTTGCTAGCGTTAGCTGTAGCAGCCCTAAGCGGCCTTCAAGCCACGGTGAAACGGTTGAGATGCATAATAGATTTAGCCCTTTGGCTGGTCCTGCATGGTACCGGGCACCACACCTTAGTCATAGGGGACTCCATCACCTGGAACATACAGCTGAGTAAACCAGCCATAATTAAGTGCACTTCCGGGGCCAGAGCACCTGACATTGAAGCCAGTCTTAGGGAGCTGACTCGTTGTGGCTTGTTGCAGCCCTTTGAGACATTTGAGATTAAGGGCTATATAAGTAAACTTTAACTGATTGATTGATTGATTCTCTCGTCGGCACTTCAATGTTTTTTTACGTGCTTGAAGTTATGCACGTTCCTCTTATTCGTATTCATCCAGACTGCGGGCACGTCAACTAAAACTGCATAAGTCTAGAATGAAGGCAGGCTCATTACTAATGAGGCAGACTTTGCCATCACGGCTTTTTTTGGGGCCGTTTAAAAATGATGAAACATGGAGTTTTACTAACACTTTTGGATGTCATTGAAATCCATGAAAAAGATAACACTTTAAATTTGAAAATGACGTATCAATCCAGACAGTTCTTGTCACGTGAACATGTGTGTTGCCAAGGTGATGTAATGTGTAGGCCTTTTTCCTGGCTGGATGTGATTAATAATCTGCAGATGAAACTCTATTTATCTTATTATTATAACAACCCTGATGTTATGTGTAAAGTTAAGTTGTGTTTAGTAAAAATGTTTGTGACGCCGTGGCACGTCAAAGAGGCTTGACAGCTGTTAGTGTGTAGGTGTTTTGTTGCGTGGGGAGCGTGGGTGTTTGATATTACCTGTCAAAAATGTATAAAATCAATTGATAGACGCTACATTGAGGGCCTGATCTATTAAAGGTTTACGTGTACTAAAACACTAGCAAACTTGATAGCACACACAAAGCTGATCGACAAAACTTTTGTGCGCAGACGATTGTGTCTCTTAAGTGAGCAAAATAAGGGCCACTGTTGCATTTTGCATTTCTGTCTTAATGCATATGCAGATAATATGCTGATCATCAGAACGCCCACAATGCTGGGAGAAGAAAATGCAAATACAAGACTAAAATTGTACTGTGAGGTTGTTTTGCGTCTATATTTAATACGTCTAGAAAGGACGTGCAAACTGGCAGTTGCGCAGAAAAAGCTGTGAGAAAGGAAGCGATTGCGCTGCAGCTGCGTCATATGTATGCTTTTCAAAAATAAAAAATATTAGACAAATGGTTTATTCAACAATATAGTAATTCTATCGCTGCTGGATAATTTAAAGGGCTTATTAAAACGAATTAAATTGATGTGTTTTGGTGTTCGCTGGCGTTTTTTGATGACATAATTTTTTTTTTTATGTAGGGAAAAAAAACTTCTTGCAATGTGCATTTTCTTGCGTCTCGCAATTTAGTGCCAGAATCTTCCATTGGCGCACCTTCAGCATGGTATAAAGTGGGTTCCCTGCAGGACTGTTTCTAAAATTCCCAGAAAAAATTGGTACAAATGGCCTGCTGCATGTTTGAAAACGTAGCAAAATGCCATATTTAGGAGCATGATAACATGAGTGTGCAGTAAATGGGTGTCTCCATAGTCAATGCGCGTAGTACACCCAAAAACATAATTTAAATAGGGAGGTATGCACCAGTTATCAATTTTACACGCAGTCTTAGTAGATCACACACAACACGCCCATTAATAGTGCAAGCAATTTTGTAGTTTAACACGGCAGATATACGCGCAATCCTCCGTGCTATAGTCGCACTCACAAGACAAAGACCTGCATTTTGATAGTTAACTCAGTAGGATTATGGTCCTTGGAGCCTCATCTTAATGGATTTTTTTGCAAATGTCTCAATTGAAGCAATCAGAATAGATTTGATAGTTTTTTGAAAGTTTCTTTTATAATTTAAATACATGTGGTGTACACTGTATTCAACTCTCAAGTGCAGTATAATGTTTCACCTGCTTTGGGCATTGAACTTCTTCCAGCCTTAGAGGCAGGCAAGAACAAAAGTACCTCAGTCGATGGGGGAATATGCGGAAGGCCAGATTGGACAGGGAACACCTCAATTAAGGGGAACTGCACTTTTTTCGCCTATCATTCACTATCATTATGAAAGACAATGTATTATTTTTTTAATGCATTCTAACTCGTAAATAAACGCGAATAAAAGTCTGCTTACAATGGAGCCAATGGGAGGTCCTCTATTCCGCCCATTAAACCCAATAAATAATCATCCAAAAACCGCCAACAATACACCGTTCACATTTCGTGACTTAAATATTAACCAAGTATTAGTGATATTGTTATTATAAGCGCTAACACAGACAAACTATTTACAGCAGTGCCTTAATCACTAGCTTCGTGACAATTTTGACATGATCGACTGGTGAGGTGCGTTCTCGCCTTGCTGCTCATGAAAGTTTATTGTAAATAAATCATGTCTCTCACCGGATAAGTAACGGATAAGGACGTAATCCGACAAATTGGTCAACTTTGACAGCCAATTTAGACCCGGAAATGGCGAGAAAGACACGAAAAGACGCTTAATTCTTCCCCCCTTTTCCTCGCGAGGTTTATACATCATCCATCCATTTTCTACCGCTTATTCCCTTTGGGGTCGCGGGGGGCGCTTGAGCCTATCTCAGCTACAATCGGGCGGAAGGCGGGGTACACCCTGGACCAGTCGCCACCTCATCACAGGGCCAACACAGATAGACAGACAACATTCACACTCACATTCACACACTAGGGCCACTTTAGTGTTGCCAATCAACCTATCCCCAGGTGCATGTTATTTGGAAGTGGGAGGAAGCCGGAGTACCCAGAGGGAACCCGGAGGGAACCCACACAGTCACGAAGAGAACATGCAAACTCCACACAGAAAGATCCAGAGCCCGGGATTGAACTCAGGACTACTCAGGACCTTCGTATTGTGAGGCAGACGCACTAACCCCTCTTCCACCGTGCTGCCGGATTATACATCATTCTTCATCTAAATGGGAATATAACAAGAGTCTATCAGTTGGCATCCTAATCAGCATACATTGTACAGTAAGTGATGTTTTATTATGTTTGTTGGCGCTCATGAAGTCTGTAGTAAGTAGTAATTAGTGATGTTGTCAAAGAAAAAAGTGAAAGTTGTGATGTCTTTTTTAATTAATGCGCCGCTTATTCTTAAAATGATCAAAATACGTAAATATTACATGTTATTATAAATGTGCCTGTTACTGCATTACATATATACTTATAGCATGTATATAAAACCTTAAAGGAGGTGTTTGGATGTTTTTTTGTAGGCAGGATAGAGCGACTCCCATAGGCTCCATTGTAAGTGAACTTTTGATCGCATTTATTTTAGGGTTCAGGATATTTGAAACAGCTCTCGGTATAATAAATAATAATGTATGATTGCAATACACCAAAACAAGCACAACAATTGACTTACTGTTCAATGAAGAGAGCAGTTACAGCTTTTTCATTAACTTTGTAAATAAAAAGCTTTGGTAGGCCTGGGCAATAGATCGCTTTTATATATCAACATGAGTTTTTTGCTGCAGACCATCAAAACATTTTATATTTTTCTCTTCTTGTTCTAGCACATTCTTTGCCCACCGTACATTCTACCCATTTTCTTACCAGAGATTCACACTCTAGCAACAACATATATGGCTAATGCTAATGTGAAGGACAGCGAGATGTTTTCTCCAGAGAAGATAATAGTTTTGTCAGTAGTTTGGATTTGCAGCATCAGATGTAAACCAAGTAACTACACGCTGCAAAGTTTGTTGATAAAGCAGCAGCACAACAAACTTAATCAAGCAACTGAAACACAAGCATCCAGCCATGTGAGGGAAATGCAATTCTTCACGAGGCGAACAAGTGCGCAACAAGTCGCTCTACACAAAGCTAAACCTGGCCACTTTTACACAGCTTAATAGCCTGACTTTATCTACTTATTAAAACAACAATGCTACATTTTTGTTTTTAAAAGCGTGTTAATTTGCATGTGACCAGTGAATGTCGACATACATACAAATATGTTCCTGTGACCTCCCTGAATCTGAAGTTGAAAGAAAATACTGTAGCAAAAAAAAATTAAACATCCAGGCATTGGTACACACAGTGGTCATTATCTGTAGCTAAAAGCAGAGCTTCACAAATAATCACATTTTAATCACAATCACACTTTTTGGATGCCACGATTAAATGCGTGAGATTCATGGGCGATTTGAACATTTAAAAACCAGGCTGCGCTGTATACCAAATCAAGCAATTTCACCACCGCAGCGGCAGAGAAACAGCTCTGTAAAGAGCGCACCCCTCTACGCCGGAGACAATTGTGTATGGGCATAAAACGCTATCACAACGCCGAACTTATGAACAATAACATTGTTAGTGTTGTTAACATTAACACTGACAAACGTTTCCCAAGGTTGCTGCAGCCGATTAACCTGACTCTCGCCAGATCCTTGTAGTTCGCTGAGCTCCACACAAGGATCTGGGCTCGAAGGCAATGCAAACTCCTTCAAAATAGCAAATAATAATGAACCAATCAGGATCGCCGGGCAGGATTTCATAGATGTGACGTAGCGCCGAAGCGTCTGTTAGATTCAAACAACAATGGCGGCACGCAGCGAGGAGTCGTGTGCTGAGATATTTTCTTTGCACAAACGACATCGATCGTCTACTGACATTGCTGCGTTGTTTCAGTAAAAGTTCTCTAACTTTTCGCTCTGTCGTTATCCAATATGTCGGGTGTTCTGTTTTGGATTTCCCAACGTCGCTCTCATCAGCGTCACGGGTTGATTTTGATGTGAGTGGTTGCAGTAGCACGTCATTCAAGATAACGGACAAGTGGTTTATCCAATCACATACAATGATGTTTTTACAAGGCCCCGTCTTCGGAAATACATCTTCTATTGAGAAGTCTCAGATCCTTGTGTGAAGCTCAGCGAACTACAAGGATCTGGCGAGAGTCAGGTTAAAAAAGTATACGGTGAAGGAGAAAACTCTTGTGTTAAACTGTAAAGCAATGTGTAGGGAACGTTGCCACAACTTGTTTTAACATCTTGCCGTTTGTTTTCTGGGATGGTCATTCGTCCATTATTTAATTACTAACTTTGTCAGTGATCCCAATAACACCAACACTAGCTAAAATGTTTTGTCATCTTATTAAATTGAACGCAGGCTGTAAATTGACAGCACGCTGAGTTGTCCGCGAGGCACAAAGCTTGTTTATTAGATGTGAGCGGTATCACTTCTATTTATTTTTGTTGGTCAAACTGTTGCACTGAACCACGTGGTGTTGTTGGAGAAGAACAAAGCTTTTTTATTAGACTTAATATTATCTTAATTGGCCAAACTGCTTTGTGTTTTGTATTGATGTGAAAAAAAATGTTTTTTTTTAGAGCTGTCCGATAATATCGGCAGGCCGATATATGCGTTAAAATGTAATATCGGAAATTATCGGTATCGTTTGTTTTTTTTGTTTTTGTTTTTTTTATTAAATCAACATAAAAAACACAAGATACACTTACAATTAGTGCACCAACCCAAAAAACCTCCCTCCCCCATTTACACTCATTCACACAAAAGGGTTGTTTCTTTCTGTTATTAATATTCTGGTTCCTACATTGTATATCAATATACATCAATACAGTCTGCAAGGGATACAGTCCGTAAGCTCACATGATTGTGCGTGCTGCTGGTCCACTAATAGTACTAACCTTTAACAGTTAATTTTCCTCATTTTCATTCATTACTAGTTTCTATGTAACTGTTTTTATATTGTTTTACTTTCTTTTTTTATTCAAGAAAATGTTTTTAATTTATTTATCTTGTTTTATTATTATTTTTTAAAAGTACCTTATCTTCACCATACCTGGTTGTCCAAATTAGGCATAATAATGTGTTAATTCCACGACTGTATATATCGTTTGATATCGGTATCGGTAATTAAAGAGTTGGGCAATATCGGAATATCGGATATCGGCAAAAAGCCATTATCGGACATCCCAAATTTTTTTCCATGTCAGAAAGTTATTACTTTAAAAACAGTTCATGTGACAGAATTTTGTGACTGTTTTACGGTATAGAGTTAATGCCTATATGAAATATTTCTGCTCAAATTCTGTATGGATCTGTCCAGTTACCAATACAGTATGTGTCCCCACATGTTGATAAAGCAGCAGCTTTATCATTCTTGCACCCTTGGACATTTGCACAGCACGCTGTTCTGTTTGTCTCCTGTGAGTTGCACTAGCAAGACTAACAGCTAACCATTGTGCTAAATAGAGTCTGGAGACACGTTTCCGTCGGGTGCAAACATTTCTGTCCGGTGTTGTGGCGAAACCTGCTCCCTATTGGAATTCATGCACCCTTTGTGCGCCTGCGTATTAATCCAGGGAATGCAAAAATATAATTGTGCATTGACACACTCTTTTACATGAACTCAATTGTAACTAATTAACTATATATTCTATTTTGTCATTTATTATACATGTTTCACACAATAAACAATCAAATGTAAGATTAGGTCAAGCGTTGGTGTCCAGTTGATGACATGTGAGCCACCCACGAAAAAAATTTTTATGGCACCAAAAAAAAAATATAGCTAAATGCATGATTTAATGGGAATAAGCTGAAATGTTAATAATGAACACAAGACACAAATATTTGTCTTTAAATATATGGATATTGTTTACTTAGCCTTTTTATTGTACTATTTGATTACAAATTACTCGATGGCGTTGCGTTCCAATACTGTTCTACCTAACATAATAGATAATTGTGATTTCAGTATTGATAAAAACCATCTTCATTATTATTTTGGCCATAATCGTGCAGCCCGAGATCAAAGGTTTAAATTTCTGTTGGAACACTTCTGTGTTTAGATTGGTGTAGGTCTTCCAATGCTTGCGTGGGTTTTCAGAGTTGTCCGTCTTCCTCCCACATTCCAAAAACATGCATGTTAGGTTAAATGGAAACTATATTGCCCTTAGGTGTAAATGTAGGAGTCAATTGTTGTTTGTACGCATTGTATGTGCTCTGTGATTGAGTGGCGACCAGTCCAAGCCAGGGTGTACTCTGCCTCTTGCCTAAAGTCAGCTGGAATAGGCTGCAGCTCACCCGGGACCCTAAGCAGTATAGAAAATAAATGGATGGTCATTGCCACCAATCTATCTTATGTTGTTCTTTTGTTCAGGACCACAGAGTGGTGGTCCGCATTGACTCATGGGAAAGCACATCACTGTATCCTAATGGGCACAGCGTGAGGGTTCTGGGTCGGGCTGGTGAGCTTGAGACAGAGATACAGACTATCCTCTTAGAGAACTGCATCCACGTGGCTGCCTTCTCTGATGCGCAGGTCAGAGAACTCATACTCATGAATGATCTGTTTATGTTGGGAAGAATTACCTCCAAATAATATTATGTTTTTTTTCTCCAAACTCTGACCGGGCCCCAGCTGAGGGAGATGCCTGTCAATTCTCCCGAGAAGCCGTGGAGAGTGGATCCTTCTCAGGTGGCTGAGAGGCGGGACCTGAGGGAAAGTCACATGGTGTTCAGCATCGACCCTGCAGGCTGCGAGGATGTGGATGACACACTGTCCGTGCGCCGTCTCGCTGGAGGAAAGGTGCTGGAGCTCGGGGTCCACATTGCTGATGTTACACACTTTGTTTCTGAAGGCTCACTCACCGACTTGGAGGCACGTGCAAGGTGAGAGAGGGTATTAGTCATACTACATACCCCGTTTCCATATGAGTTGGGAAATTGTGTTAGATGTAAATATAAACGGAATACAATGATTTGCAAATCATTTTCAACCCATATTCAGTTGAATATGCTACAAAGACAACATATTTGATGTTCAAACTGATAAACTTTTTTTTTTTTGCAAATAATCATTAACTTTAGAATTTGATGCCAGCAACACGTGACAAAGAAGTTGGGAAAGGTGGCAATAAATACTGATAAAGTTGAGGAATGCTCATCAAACACTTATTTGAAACATCCCACATGTGAATAGGCTAATTGGGAACAAGTGGGTGCCATGATTGGGTATAAAAGTAGATTCCATGAAATCCTCAGTCATTTACAAACAAGGATGGGGTGAGGGTCACCATTTTGTCAACAAATGCGTGAGCAAATTGTTGAACAGTTTAAGAAAAACCTTTCTCAACCAGCTATTGCAAGGAATTTAGGGATTTCACCATCTACGGTCCGTAATATCATCAAAGGGTTCAGAGAATCTAGAGAAATCACTGCACGTAAGCAGCTAAGCCTGTGACCTTCGATCCGTCAGGCTGTACTGCATCAACAAGCGACATCAGTGTGTAAAGGATATCACCACATGGGCTCAGGAACACTTCAGAAACCCACTGTCAGTAACTACAGTTGGTCGCTACATCTGTAAGTGCAAGTTAAATCTCTCCTATGCAAGGCGAAAACCGTTTATCAACAACACCCAGAAACGCCGTCGGCTTCAGTGGGCCTGAGCTCATCTAAGATGGATTGATACAAAGTGGAAAAGTGTTCTGTGGTCTGACGAGTCCACATTTCAAATAGTTTTTGGAAACTGTGGACGTCGTGTCCTCCGGACCAAAGAGGAAAAGAACCATCCGGATTGTTATAGGCGCAAAGTTGAAAAGCCAGCATCTGTGATTAGGAAGATTAATGGCGATACGGTGTTGTAAATAATGGGGATTCATTTTAAACAATTAAACTGTATGTCAAATTTCCTCTTTAATAAAGTAAAATTGTAATATTCATAAACATTTTATGTAAATTCAAACACATTATTAGGTCCTTATTCAAATCCACTCTCTACATTGCTGGCAGCAAAATGATTTAAAATATTATACAGTGTGCCTTTAAGAGTATTTGCACAACAAATAAATTACCTCGACTGAGTAGAACTAGAATCACAGTGGTATAACAAAAGATGGTGGAACTGAGATAACGTTCAAAACAGATGAATGCGCCTGATCTTGTGTTGGAGAGCAAACACTTTAAACACGCTTGTGTAAAAAAATATATTGTAATTAAAATTACTGGCTGCTCATCAACAGTTATCATCAATCATAAAATAATGCCCCCCACCTGGTTATCTGTGTGCAGATAAAGATTGCCCGCCGGAAAAGATTGCCCGACAATATGTGCGCGCCGCAGGGTGAGGGGGAAGACGGTGTCGCCTACGGAAGTTATGTGACGCGAAGGTATACACCAGGCTTTAGATTGCCCGCCATAATAATATGAAGTATAATCGATAAAACATTGAACATTAAGAGTATGTGAACCATTTCTACCTTGTTTACTTCCCTGACTTCCTAAAATATTTTGTAATCCATCAGAGACATCTAGCCACCCATCCATTTTCTATCGATGTCCCTCAAGCAACTAAAATGCGTCACACATGTCCAAGTGTGGAGAGTTTTTTTGCATATATTACCCATCAGGTCTACTAAATGGATTAAATGGGTGTATTTTATTTGTATGGTATTATTAGACATATTTTTATAATGTCCACATAGTTCAGTGGGCAAATTGTGTGTTTTTGTTCCGCATATTTTAATGTTCTGTGTTTTTTTATGAATAATTGGACCATGTCTGAATCGGTTGTCCAATTAGTACCTATACAGTTAGTCTGTGCTATGTGCACTTATGTAAAGCATGTAGTCATTACCAATTGATGTTAACCTTGCCGGTCGGTTAAAATTCTAGTTTCTTAGTTCATGTTTTAAAAGTAAATTTGACACCATTTCAGACAATTCCTAAAAGTTAGGTGAATTATTATTTTATTTTTTACTATTTTTAACGGAATGAAAAAAGGGACTGAACATTCTTGTCAGTCATGCAACAGCAAGGTTTTGTGTGTGTGTGTGTGTGTGTGTGTGTGGTGTGTGTGTGTGTGTGTGTGCGTGTGTCTGCATGCGTGCGTGCGTGCGTGCGTGCGTTTATATGTATATACTGTATATATGTATTGATGTTAATTAATGTATGTTAATATATTATATATATATAAATTTTTTTGCAATGTGTTGCTGCCATTAAATTCAAAGTTAATGATTATTTGCAAAAAAAAATTAAGTTTCTTTGTTTGAACATTAAATATCTTGTCTTTGCAGTGTATTCAATTGAACATAAGTTGAAAAGGATTTGCAACTCATTGAATTCTATTTTTATTTAGAATTTACACAACGTGCCAACTTCACTGTAAACTTTTGACCACGACTGTGTGTGTATATATATACAGGTAAAAGCCAGTAAATTAGAATATTTTGAAAAACTTGATTTATTTCAGTAATTGCATTCAAAAGGTGTAACTTGTAAATTATATTTATTCATTGCACACAGACTGATGCATTCAAATGTTTATTTCATTTAATTTTGATGATTTGAAGTGGCAACAAATGAAAATCCAAAATTCCGTGTGTCACAAAATTAGAATATTACTTAAGGCTAATACAAAAAAGGGATTTTTAGAAATGTTGGCCAGCTGAAAAGTATGAAAATGAAAAATATGAGCATGTGCAATACTCAATACTTGGTTGGAGCTCCTTTTGCCTCAATTACTGCGTTAATGCGGTGTGGCATGGAGTCGATGAGTTTCTGGCACTGCTCAGGTGTTATGAGAGCCCAGGTTGCTCTGATAGTGGCCTTCAACTCTTCTGCGTTTTTGGGTCTGGCATTCTGCATCTTCCTTTTCACAATACCCCACAGATTTTCTATGGGGCTAAGGTCAGGGGAGTTGGCGGGCCAATTTAGAACAGAAATACCATGGTCCGTAAACCAGGCACGGGTAGATTTTGCGCTGTGTGCAGGCGCCAAGTCCTGTTGGAACTTGAAATCTCCATCTCCATAGAGCAGGTCAGCAGCAGGAAGCATGAAGTGCTCTAAAACTTGCTGGTAGACGGCTGCGTTGACCCTGGATCTCAGGAAACAGAGTGGACCGACACCAGCAGATGACATGGCACCCCAAACCATCACCCAACCATGCAAATTTTGCATTTCCTTTGGAAATCGAGGTCCCAGAGTCTGGAGGAAGACAGGAGAGGCACAGGATCCACGTTGCCTGAAGTCTAGTGTAAAGTTTCCACCATCAGTGATGGTTTGGGGTGCCATGTCATCTGCTGGTGTCGGTCCACTCTGTTTCCTGAGATCCAGGGTCAACGCAGCCGTCTACCAGCAAGTTTTAGAGCACTTCATGCTTCCTGCTGCTGACCTGCTCTATGGAGATGGAGATTTCAAGTTCCAACAGGACTTGGCGCCTGCACACAGCGCAAAATCTACCCGTGCCTGGTTTACGGACCATGGTATTTCTGTTCTAAATTGGCCCGCCAACTCCCCTGACCTTAGCCCCATAGAAAATCTGTGGGGTATTGTGAAAAGGAAGATGCAGAATGCCAGACCCAAAAACGCAGAAGAGTTGAAGGCCACTATCAGAGCAACCTGGGCTCTCATAACACCTGAGCAGTGCCAGAAACTCATCGACTCCATGCCACGCCGCATTAACGCAGTAATTGAGGCAAAAGGAGCTCCAACCAAGTATTGAGTATTGTACATGCTCATATTTTTCATTTTCATACTTTTCAGTTGGCCAACATTTCTAAAAATCCCTTTTTTGTATTAGCCTTAAGTAATATTCTAATTTTGTGACACACGGAATTTTGGATTTTCATTTGTTGCCACTTCAAATCATCAAAATTAAATGAAATAAACATTTGAATGCATCAGTCTGTGTGCAATGAATAAATATAATGTACAAGTTACACCTTTTGAATGCAATTACTGAAATAAATCAAGTTTTTCAAAATATTCTAATTTACTGGCTTTTACCTGTATATATATTAGGGATGTAACGGTATCAAAATCTCATGGTACTATACTATATTATTATTACAGTATTAAGGCCATGGTATGATATTATTGTGATATATGTCCAAAACAAAAATTACTTGTAAAATCTTATAGTGTATAAAATTAAGTGGCAGAAATGTTTAGGATAGACACATTTACTGTAATTGAACACAAGTAGAAAGCTCACATGTTCTAATCATATTTGTCACTACAAACATGAAAGTCCTAAGAATTGGGCAAGGACAAGTGTTTCAAGGACATATTAAAAAATAAAACTTACAGTTGCTTGTCTTTTTTTTTTGTCAATTTAAACATCAGTGTAAAACAATAATGTTCACTTTAGTGTCTTTCAACTTTTACTTTATTGGAGGTAGTGTCCTCCACAGTGGACATGTTTATATCAGTCTGGAATATGCTTTTTCTCAGAAAAATTAACTAACAATATCATTTTTAATAATGTAAATACCTCAAAAACTAATGTTTCGTTTCGCTGGCTTCAAATATATTTTTTTGGGTGACAGTTTATGAGGTGGCGACTTGTCCAGAGTGTACCCTGCCTTCCAGTGCAGCTGGACTTTTTGTCAACTACCACACAAAGTATTTTAGCATCGACCCACATCAGATTAGTTTTATTATAGCAAAGAATATCAAAGGGACCCTCTGTTCATTCTTCAATAATATTTTTTATGCTGCTCTCCATGGAAAAAAATTGGACACCTCAGCTTTAAGAAAAACAAACATCTTCAGTGCCAAAGCACATTTATTTTCTTCATCAAGTTACTCTTTGTGCATGCATGTCCTTGCATAGCAACTGTAATATATCCACTCTGCATTATTCTGCTCTCTTTAATTTCCCAATTACTGTTAAGGATTGTTTTAAACAATCCCCATAACCCAAAACTACCTTGTTTTTTACCTCCCTACATCATGATACTAACTGACTTTGGCAATATTGAAAATGATGTGACACAAAAAAGCCTGAATTGACCCATGCCTCACTTGTTTCAGGGCTACAACCTGCTACCTTGCAGACCGCAGGTATGACATGTTGCCTGCAGTTCTCAGCGCAGATCTCTGCTCTCTGTTGGGAGGAGTCGATAGGTCCGTAAGTGTATTGTTTCTGTGAGATGTACAGGGGGTCCTCGTGTGGTCACAACGCACTCCCATAAACGTGTATTGTACAAAAAAAAACGAGAGCAAATTGCTTGAACGCTCACTACATTGTACACTGAGGAAAAACAACGCTACTTTAGTGTGTTTTCGTTTTTCCTTCTTTATGTCTTCCAAATATGAGGCAGATTCTTCTGCTGGTAGTGGTAGGTAGGAAAGTGAATAGGCATGTAAAATGCTTAGAAAGAGTAAAAATGTCAATCAAACACTGCGGCCGTCATGAAGGATAAATGTGGTATCTTTGAATGTGTAGAAGCATCTGCTCTTATGAAATAGACAATGATAACTAAACAGCATAGTGATCTCATTATATAGACATCTCTACGTACCACAGGACCAACCATAGGAATAAAAGTTAGGAATCATTTTTTGTTACTGTTTTACTATATATTTGTATTCAATCTTGTTATTCCTACTGTATTTTATATGTCCTTCATGTGCCCTGGATATAGTGTCTAAGTTCCGATTTAGACTAAGACTTGAATTACACTGTCGTCGTAAGAATGGAACTTTCACGTAGATCGAGGACCTCCTGTCTTCACATTTCAAGTCAATACACATCATTTGTATGATTGGTTGATGCATGTGTAAATCCAGGTACGCAATGAGCGTGCTGTGGGAACTTGACGCACACACCCTTGCTGTCAACAAGGTGTGGTATGGTCGCACAATCATCCGCTCCTCCTACCAGCTCCATTACGAGCTGGCTCAAGCGCTCCTCAATGGTGTGGAGACCGAGGTACCAGAATTGTCCCATCTTTGCTCCCACGAGAAGGATGACAAATTAGTTCAGCTTATTCAAGCTCTGGAGATGCTGACCCACGTGGCTCGACACCTACGGGTGCAGCGGGATCAAGGCGGTGCTTTGGAACTGGAAGGTGTGGAGGTATGAGAAGTTTATTGTACACTCTTATAGCAGATGATGCAACATTTGGTATCTAAATTATTCAGAAATATATTGTTGTATGTTAGGTTTTTTGAATTATTTAAACACTTTCAAACCGCTGGACTACGGGGCAGCTGGTTGCGTCTGAGTGGCAATGCTTGCATCAATTAAAGTTAAAGTACCATTGATAGTCACACACACACACACACACAGGTGGGGTGAAATTACCCTCTGCATTTGACCCATCCCCTTGTTCCACCCCTTGGGAGGCTAGGGGAGCAGTGAGCAGCAGCAGTGGCCACGCTCGGGAATCATTTTGGTGATTTAACTCCCAATTCCAACCCTTGATACTGAGTGCCAAGCAGGGAGGCAATGGGTCCCGTTTTTATAGTCTTTGGTATGACTCGGCCGGGGTTTGAACTCACAACCTACCAATCTCAGAGCGGACACTCTAACCACAAGGCCACTGAGCAGGCTATATGCTATACATCCACGTAACTAGAAAAAATTCTGCACAAAGTTCAACAAAACTAATTTTAGGAAAACAAGACAATTCAAAATACAAGCACTTAAATGGGCAAATGTTGAAAGCATGCAAACAGTCCAAAACCAGCATAAATCATGACGATCATGAGTTCATAGAACATAAGACTAAAGAGAAAAACTTGGCTAAGCTTGAACGCTAACGCTTAACTTATCATTTCTCTTTTTGCTAAAACTCAGTAAACAACTAGCTTCATTTACCCAATAGCCAGTGGCGGACCTAGCTTCAATGTTGCCCTAAGCAGGACTCCCTTTCCCTTATTGCAGGAGTTGTTAACCTTTTTAACCTCAGGGCCCAACTTTTCCACTACAGAGGGGCCCGCAGCTCACTCAAATATTAATACTGAATTATTAATCTTACTCTTGATTTTAATCGTAACCAATAATTATATCTAAAATACTTAGTTCAACAGGATAAACCTTGTCAAACGAGATGTAACTATGTGTTAATCACAAAGATTATTATCAACGTTTATGTCTGTTATCAACAATAAATACCAATCGAATATACTGCAATTACTCATAAAAACTGATGGAACTACATGTACGCAGTGCTAAATAAATCAATTCTAATTGAATTAATAATAAATCATAAAAATTATGTTTCTTAAATAAACTGTCAGTAACATTTAAGTGTAAATGAAAATACAGCTTCACCACTTTAGTCATATTATTTGCACTTGATACATTTCTTATGACTTAAGCTCCAGACTTCAATTTGTTTGAGATTGTCATAACTGCCCCAATTGGTGGAAAAGTGTATTACAACTCAGTACTGCTGCAGTCCACACAGATCACTGCTGAGAAACAGATCTTAATTTGGTTTGCGGCCCAAAAATGGACCCAAGCCCCATTGTTAAGAAACATTGCCTTATTTGTTGCTCCAAAAACACTCATATTCACATCATAGTAGAGTAGCTACCATTAATTTTTGACTGCTTGAAGATGGGAATGTGTAGAGCAGCGGAGTCAAACGTATGGCTCGCAGGCCGGATCAGGCCTGCAAACAGGTTTAATCCGGCCCGCAAGATCAGTTTGCTAAATATAAAAATGTGCTGCATTTTTTAATGAAAGAAACTGCTGTTCTAAATATGTCCACTGCATGTCGCAATAGCAATTCAAGTGTTACCCACATCACACATGACAGTGTTTAAAGATGATGTGTCAGCTGACTTTAAGCGCCCTTTGGATTGGCTGCCACTACTGCAATCAGCGCAAGCAATCAGCTGCTCCTTTTGTGGCTGGCAGCATCGACGCACAATACATGTTTTCATTGTAAATTATCCACTTAACGGATAAAAATAAGATGCAACGACTTAAGTCCACTTGACCATCATCTTTGTAGTTAGAGTTCCATGCAGCACTTGCAATTGGTTGAATGCACGATGCACACCCTGAACTTTATTGTAAAAATGTGTGTTTCTACATGTGTTGTATTTGTTCTATTTTTCTTCATACTTAAATCTACCATGTTCACATTGGTTAAGTTTGTAGTTATGTTACCTTGATTTCGGCTATGGTGTCATTTTGATAATTATTTTGCTTATATTGTAATTGTGATATTTGAATGATGATAAATGAATGTGTTGTGGCAATATGTGGATTCCATCAATGCGGCGGATTGAAGAAACACTCTTTTCCAAACGTTTTTAATGAACTGCCAACATGAGAATTAAAATCAAAACAGAAGTGCTTAAAGTTTAATGGCTTTGTAAAAATCCTGAGACAGAGTCTAAGTTCATTGTGTTCTGCATGGTGTTTTTGAAACTGCACCAACTAAGTGTTTTGTCAAGAGGATTTTTTGTAATATGTACATTTTCACAATCTGCTAGTACTATTTTTGGCCAAAGCAAGACAGAGAAAACTTTATTAGAACTCTTTATTTTTAAGTTTTGATGCCATGATTTTACCAGTCCGGCCCGATTGGGAATAAGTTTCCTCCATGCGACGCCTGAGCTAAAATGAGTTTGACATCCCCGGTGTAGAGTAATGATTGTATGAGGAGGGAGCCAACTAAAAATATACTGGGATTTGCCAAAATATCGATATGCGTTTGTGATATCCTGCTTCCTGTTTGACTTACATGATGTTAATGCTTCTGTTCCAGGTGCGGGCCCAGCTGGACAATGACAAAAATATCACAGCTCTGGTTCCGCGTCAGCCTCTTGAAATTCACGAAACGGTGGCCGAGTGCATGATTTATGCCAACCACTGGGTAGCGCTCAAGATCCAGGAAACTTTTCCTCATCAGGCTCTGCTGCGGCACCACCCACCACCACGTCAGGAGTTCTTCAGCCAGCTGGTTGACAGCGCCAAGTCCAAGGGCTTTACCATCAATACCAGGTTTGTCTTTTCTCACGCTGTTCGCCTCTACTGTGGATTTTGGATTGCACTCGTGTCGATATCGATGCTTCAATTCATGACTTTGCTCAGATTTACTGTTTGTCAGCATTTTAATTTATTTTTGGTGATCTCATTTAAAGTGCAAGTGATAATTATGCCGGTGCACATACCTGCATTCCAATGCAGTTATGTAAAAACAGTCAATCATCTTATTTCTAGGTTAAATTTAGATTATTTATGTTATAGCTCAAATACCTCTGCCAATCTCTTTGAAATATACCGGTAATAACAATGATCTAAATTTACCTTGAAGATGATCTCGTAAATGGATGATCAAAATAATGACCGGTCAGTTAGTTGTTGATTGGACTATTCCGCTGAATTACTGTGATGATACCGCAGTAATTGTGGCCAAAGTAACACATTGAATTATCTCAAAACATTGACGTTATTGGTTCAAATAGTTCTACAAATATGGAATACACTGCAGTTTCTGAACATTTATCATATCTGTTTCCCTGTAGGTCCAATAAGGCTCTAGCTGACTCCCTGGACCAGGCTGTGGACCCACAGGACCCACTGCTGAACAAGCTGCTGAGAATGATGGCTACCCAAGCCATGTCTCAGGCTCTGTATTTCTCTACTGGTGCTATTTCCCAAGACCAGTACTACCACTACGGTATGTACTGGGATATTAATACTCAAAGACTAAAACTATTTACAGTAGAGCACGTTTAAGTTGGTCCTGTCCTGTTTTGAAAGGTTTTCAAAATCTATCAACGTTAACTTCAGTTGGAACGAAAGTAGGCTACCCTGCCCGGTCAAAATTTAATGCGCACTATCTGCTCGTGTGCTGTGTGCGCGCAGCAGTGTGTTGTTACAGCTTAGCATAACAGCGGAGAAAACTTAAACGAAAGCCCACAGCAAAGCTAAATTACATGCATAAAAGGGGTAGGTGCAAGTTCAACCATTCGTGGCTTCAGAAAATCAATGTATGCTGGAAGCCGATGGATGGAAACATAAAAAGTGTTTAGGACCCGGATGTGGAGCCATCGATGAGGGAAGCATTTGTAAACATGGCGGTGAAAGTGAATGGAATGATAATGTAAAAGTCAATCATCACAGATAAGTCTGTCAAAAGATGCCACAAACACTTGCACAACTACACAAGGTTCAACTTAACCCCCCCCAAGAAGTGTTATGTGGGTAAAGTGGCGCCAATGGCCGGAGGAGATTAATATGATATGTTTACTTGTGAAATCATACTATTACAGACAGTAAGCCCGCGCTCATTTCTCTGTGGTAGTACTCTACTGTAGGGTTGTACAGTATACCGGTACTAATAAAGTAACGTGATAGCAATGAATTAAAAACGATACTATAATGCCTTTGAAAAATACCCTTACTTTTTTTTATTCGCATGTTGCTGTGCGGCGGTGATCTACAGAGCGGAGGCGCATGTTGAGTGTTTCAACGTGCGCACACTGAGCCGAGAGCGCATACAAGAACAGCGTGGAGAGGAAGAATGGCACTTTCTACTAGTTAATAAAGAAGGTGCGTGAAGCACTATATGGAGGTATTTGGGCTTCAATACTATCGATAAATATGACGCTTTAGAGGGGAACTGCACTTTTTGGGGAATTTTTTGCTATTGTTCACAATTATTATGAAAGACATGACGATGGCATTCTAAATATTAAATAAATGCGAAGTATTACAATCTTTGCTTCAAACTTAGCTATTATATTTGAAGCAATCAGATCATCAGGTAATATAGTTAACTAGGTCCCCGGCTGTGCCCATATAGATAAGTAGACACCCACACAGCTGTTTGGCTTTTTGCGAATTATTAGCGCAATCTAAACCGCCCATCTAGCGCAAACTCATGCAAGAGTATGACTGAATTTTGTAACAATTTGTGTTTTATCTTTAACAATGTGTGTTTTACCTGCAACATGTCTTATTGTGTAGTTTTAGGCATAGTATTGTTTTTAGTATATACTAAGGATTTTATTTGTCTTAAAGAGGAACTGCACTTTTATGGAATTTTGCCAATCGTTCACAATCATTATGAAAGACATGACGACAGATGGATTTTTTTCATGCGTTCTGAATATTAAACAAATTCGATCAAAAGTCCGCTTACAAAAGAGCCTATGGGAGCCCCTCTATTCTGCCTATAAAGCCCCTAAAAAAACATCCAAACACCTCCATTAAGGTTTGTATATACATGTTGTAAGTATATATGTAATGTAGTAGTGGGCACATGGATAACAACATTTAATATTTATGTGTTTTAAACATTTTAAGCATACGCGGTGCTTTAATTTAAAAAAACACACCACGGACTTTCACTTTTTTTTTAATAACATCACTGATTACTACTCACTGCAGACTTTATGAGAGCCAGCAATCATATTACTTACTGTGCAAGGTCTGATGTTATTACAAAACCCAAAAAAAGTTGGCACGTTGTGTAAATCGTAAATAAAAACAGAATACAATGATTTGCAAATCCTTTTCAACCTATATTCAATTGAATAGACTGCAAAGACAATATATTTAATGTTCTAACTGAGAAACTTAATTTTTCAAAAACAATTTGAAATGTGGACTCGTCAGACCACAGAACACTTTTCCATTTTGCGGCGGCGTTCCTGGGTGTTGTCGATAAATGGCTTTCGCTTTGCATAGTAGAGTTTTAACTTGCACTTACAGATGTGACGACCAACTGTAGTTTTTTACAGTGGTTTTCTGAAGTGTTCCTGAGCCCATGTGGTGATATCCTTTACACCAGGGGTCCCCAAACTACGGCCCCCCAGCGTCCAAAATCCGGCCCGTGGGAAGTCCCAAGTTAAAAAAAAAAAAAAAAAAAAAAAGTTTTTTTTATTTTTTTTTTATTTGTCCTTACGAGTCCATTTTCTACCGTCTCCTAGCCACTCAGGCAAATCATATTGTCTAAAAATGCATTTTACCATCGATAACGTGACATGCAGCAAGTGCCTCTTTAAGTCAATTAGTGTGCGAGGAATATATATGTATGAATACATATATATATATATATATATATATATATATATATATATATATATATATATATATATATATATATATAGACACATATACATATAGACACATATACATATATATATATATACATATATACACATATATATACACATATACATATATATATACATATATACACACACACACACATTTACATATAATATGTATATATATATAAATATATACAGACATTTACATATAATATATATATATATATTAGAGATGCGCGGTTTGCGGGCACAACCGCGGAGTCCGCGGATTATCCGCGGATCGGGCGGATGAAATTAAAAAAAATACGATTTTATCCGCGCGCGGGTCGGGTCGGGCGGATTAATTATATATTTTTTATTTTTTTTTATTTATTTTTTTTTTGCGGGTGGCAGTTAAACCAATTCGGAAATATATGTACATAGTTAAATGTTGTTACCCACATACGAAAAACGAGCAGGCACCTGCTGCATATGCCACAACAGAAGAAAAAAAAAGAAAAGAGATGGACACTTTTACGGAGCGGAGAAGGGACGCCTCGCCGGGGTCCGGGACCGAGGCCCCTTCCCCCGAGAGGGCCCCACCGGGAGCCGTAGCTGAGGCGATCCGCGAGAAGGGCCCGACGCACGTCCAGGGTCACTACCGCGCCCACCGCACCGACACCCCGCCTCGTCCGCCTTCGCCGCGGCCGGCGTCACGCGCAGCAGGTAAGCAGCTTACCTGCCCGCCACCCCCGTGGCCGGGGGCTCGTAACATGGGTCACTCCGCGCGCTCCGCCCGCGCAGCTTACCTGCCCGCCACCCTTGTTGCCGGGGGCGCGTAACAGGGGTCACTCCGCGCGCAGTGCGCTCACGAAAGGGGTGGGGCTCACCCTGGTTTATATAGAGAGCAGGACGGTGGCCATGGAAGTCGGAACCCGCTAAGGAGTGTGTAACAACCCACCTGCCGAATCAACTAGCCCTGAAAATGGATGGCGCTGGAGCGTGGGCCCATACCTGGCCGTCGCCGGCAGCGAGACGCGCTTGGAGGTGCGCTCAGCGCGGCTCCCATATGATTGCGCACTGGTGTGCGTCTGGGTCGTGACAGCGTGGCACGCGAAAGTCTGTGCATTGGATCAGTCTCCTTTCTTTAACAGGCAAAAGCTTTATAACCTCACCATACCTGCCAACTTTTGAAATCAGAAAAACCTAGTAGCCAGGGTCCAAGGGCCACAGGCCCCGGGTAGGTCCAGGACAAAGTCCTGGTGGAGGGTTCAGGGCTTCGCCCCCCGACGCAAAATGATTATTAGCATTCAGACAGGTTAAAATGTTGCTAAAACCATCACTTTTCTATCAGTCACAGTGACTTTTCAAAACAAAAATATTACAGCAAAAATCATATGGGTTGATTGGCATGTTTATTCTGTAAGCTAACTTCAATAGTTTGAAATTATTTTGACAGTTAATGCCAGTTATCCTGTCAACCTTTCACAAGACTTCAATTTGTTAATTGAAAGTATAAACAGTATAAACACTTTTTACAGTAAACAAATGGTAAAACAGTACTAAACAATTCCATTTAAAAAAAAATTGGTGTCATTATTAACTTTCTGTCCAAGCTTGTATAATCTACTGCCTTGTTCAATTGTAAAAAATATTCTGTGCCTAAAATTCACATTTCTATCACAATTATCATACTGTAAACATGGTAAGCTAACTTCATTAAAATTAATAGTCCTGTCAATAGCATGGAATTACAATTCAAATGTAGTTTTTTTGTAAGCCTTTCAAAAGAATTCAAAATATGAAAAATTAATGAAAATTAATTTAAGCCATCAGACACTTTAAAAGTGGCACATCACATCTCTAATGTAATCATTTGAACTTTTCAACAGAAATAGCACTGCAAAAATATTAAGGACATACTTCTGTATTTTGGTAGTTATGCTGTCAACATTTAACAAGATTTCTTCAACTTGGACTTGAAAGCATAAATAGTATAAACACTTTTAACAGTATGTCGTGCTGTGAAATACAGCCGACAGGATTGCGAACCAAACACGAAGCAAGGCCAAAGCGCACGCGCGCATGGTGCAGGAGAACAAAGGACTTCTTTCATTTAAGGTTTGTGATAAACCATCAAACTCATTCATTAAAAGGACTCTATAGTAATATAAAGCGAATTTTTCTGGACATTATCATGCAAGAAAAGTTTATTTTTGGGACCGCGATCACCGCGTAATGATTTTTAAAGGTTGCATTACAAACATTTAACTGTCCCATGTGATCAGCCAGTGCGATTGGAAATCCATGCTCAATTATTGCCTCCGTAAATAAAACTTCGGGCGGGTGCGGGCGGATGGCGGGCGGGTGCAGTTCTGATCAAACGTTACATCGGGTGGATGGCGGATGGTTGACGACTTTCTGACGCGGTTGCGGATGAAATAAATTGCCTGTCCGCGCATCTCTAATATATATATATATATATATATATATATATATATATATATATGTGTGTATATATATATGTATATAAATATATATATATGTATATGTATATATATATATATATATATATATATATATATATATATATATATGTGTGTATATATATATGTATATAAATATATATATATGTATATGTATATATATATATATATATATATATATATATATATATATATATATATATATATATATATGTGTATATGTATGTATATATATATATATATATATATATATGTGTATATGTATGTATATATATATATATATATATATATATATATATATATACAGTGGGGCAAAAAAGTATTTAGTCAGCCACCGATTGTGCAAGTTCTCCCACTTAAAATGATGACAGAGGTCTGTAATTTTCATCATAGGTACACTTCAACTGTGAGAGACAGAATGTGAAAAAAAAATCCAGGAATTCACATTGTAGGAATTTTAAAGAATTTATTTGTAAATCATGGTGGAAAATAAGTATTTGGTCACTTCAAACAAGGAAGATCTCTGGCTCTCACAGACCTGTAACTTCTTCTTTAAGAAGCTCTTCTGTCCTCCACTTGTTACCTGTATTAATGGCACCCGTTTGAACTTGTTATCTGTATAAAAGACACCTGTCCACAGCCTCAAACAGTCAGACTCCAAACTCCACTATGGCCAAGACCAAAGAGCTGTCAAAGGACACTAGGAAAAGAATTGTAGACCTGCACCAGACTGTGAAGAGTGAATCTACAATAGGCAAGCAGCTTGGTGTGAAAAAATCAACTGTGGGAGCAATTACCAGAAAATGGAAGACATACAAGACCACTGATAATCTCCTTTGATCTGGGGCTCCACGCAAGATCTCATCCCGTGGGTTCAAAATGATCATGAGAACGGTGAGCAAAAATCCCAGAACCACACGGGGGGACCTGGTGAATGACCTGCAGAGAGCTGGGACCAAAGTAACAAAGGTTACCATCAGTAACACACTACGCCGACAGGGAATCAAATCCTGCAGTGCCAGACGTGTCCCCCTGCTTAAGCCAGTGCAAGTCCAGGCCCGTCTGAAGTTTGCCAGAGAGCACATGGATGATACAGCAGAGGATTGGGAGAATGTCATGTGGTCAGATGAAACCAAAATAGAACTTTTTGGTATAAACTCAACTCGTCGTGTTTGGAGGAAGAAGAATATTGAGTTGCATCCCAAGAACACCATACCTACTGTGAAGCATGGGGGTGGAAACATCATGCTTTGGGGCTGTTTTTCTGCTAAGGGGACAGGCCGACTGATCCGTGTTAAGGAAAGAATGAATGGGGCCATGTATCGTGAGATTTTGAGCCAAAACCTCCTTCCATCAGTGAGAGCTTTGAAGATGAAACGTGGCTGGGTCTTCCAGCATGACAATGATCCCAAACACACCGCCAGGGCAACGAAGGAGTGGCTCCGTAAGAAGCATTTGAAAGTCCTGGAGTGGCCTAGCCAGTCTCCAGACCTCAACCCCATAGAAAATCTATGGAGGGAGTTGAAAGTCCGTGTTGCTCGGCGACAGCCCCAAAACATCACTGCTCTCGAGAAGATCTGCATGGAGGAATGGGCCAAAATACCAGCTACTGTGTGTGCAAACCTGGTAAAGACCTATAGTAATCGTTTGACCTCTGTAATATAACCTTTGTTGGCAATAACAAAGTATTGAGTTGAATTTTTGTTATTGACCAAATACTTATTTTCCACCATAATTTACAAATAAATTCTTTAAAAATCCTACAATGTGAATTCCTGGATTTTTTTTTCACATTCTGTCGCTCACAGTTGAAGTGTACCTATGATGAAAATTACAGACCTCTGTCCTCATTTTAAGTGGGAGAACTTGCACAATTGGTGGCTGACTAAATACTTTTTTGCACCACTGTATACACATATATGTATATATATATATAGCGCGACCCCTAGCCAAATTATTTTACCCCAATGCGGCCCCGGAGTCAAAAAGTTTGGGGGCCCCTGCTTTACACACTGATATCGCTTTTTGATGCAGTACCGCCTGAGGGATCGAAGGTCACGGGCATTCAATGTTACCTGCAGTGATTTCTCCAGATTCTCTGAACCTTTTGATGATATTACAGACCTTAGATGGTGAAATCCTTAAATTCCTTGCAATAGCTCGTTGAGAAATGTTGTTCTTAAACTGTTGGACAATTTGCTGACGCATTTGTTCACAAAGTGGTGACCCTCGCCCCATCCTTGTTTGTGAATGACTGAGCATTTTATGGAAGCTGCTTTTATACCCAATCATGGCACCCACGTGTTCCCAATTAGCCTGTTCACCTGTGGGATGTTCCAAATAAGTGTTCGATGAGCATTCCTCAACTTTCTCAGCCTTTTTTTTCTGGTTTTGGGGTTTGTAATATAATGGATAAATAATAAATTTTTATAATTGAATATTAAGAGTATGTGAAAGTTCAACTCCTACCTTGTTTACTTCCGTGACGACCTCTTTAAAGCTTTGTAATCAATCAGAAATATCAAGCAGCTAAAAGTCAAACATGAATAAGTGTGGAGAGAGTGTTTCTAATTTTTCCCATCATGTCTTGCAATGGATTTAAATGGGTGTGGTTTCGAATTGTTTATGGTGATGGGACGTTTTTTTTTATAATATCCACAATGTTCTGTGAGCAGGTTGTTAGGTGTGACCATATGTGTTGAATTTTTGTGCTGGTTGAATTTTTTTTCTGCACCGTGACTAGAAAAGGTTGTTTGGTTTGGGTCATATAAGTAAATGCTATGCTCATCATGGTCCCTGACCCAAGGTTCAGACCTTGCCCACAAGCTGGCGACTCGCAGGGCCAGGTTGCTTATTGAAATTGAACTTGTGCCGTTGCCTCACGGGCCAAGTTAAAGTTTGGACACCCCTAATATAGATAATATTTTAAAAGGTACTTATTACTATGTACACCTTTCTTTATGATTTTTTTTTCAGGTTTGGCTCTGGACCGATACACACATTTCACCTCCCCCATTCGTCGCTATGCCGACATTGTGGTCCACCGCCTTCTCAGTGCCGCCATTGACATGGAGAAGGGGCAGACTGCTGCCAAAGCTTTACTCGCCAACAAGGAAGTGGAGGAGTTGGCTCATCATATCAACCAAAAGAACAGAGTCAGTTGACTTTTATGTTTTGTGTGATGCTGCCGCTAAAGAAAAATCCGACACTACTTTTGTCAATGTGACTTGTCTCTAGGCAGCCCAGCAGGCCCAGAGGTTGTCCACTGACTTGTTTCAGTGTCTGTATTTTAAAGACAGAGACCCTCACACAGACCAGTGCTGCATTGCTGATGCTGTCATTTACGCAATCCGAGACAATGGCGTGTTGGCGTTTGTCCCGCAGTAAGTTCTTCGGCACACATTGATTCATATTTCAACCAAGTAGTACGGTTTAGCTGAGCTCATAATGGTGATGTTTGATTCTGGTTGTTGTTTACCACAATATGTGATAATGGCTGTTTCAGCTTGGTATAATATCCATCAAACATACGGGGCATCCGGAAAGTATTCACAGCGCCTCACTTTTTCCACATTTTGTTATGTTACAGCCTTATTCCAAAATGAAATACATTCATCAGGTGTGTGCTTTTCCAAATTATGTCCAACCAACTGAATTTGAAGCTGTAGGAACATCTCAAGGACGATCAGAGCTCACTTTTTGATCTTCCTAACAAAGACAGTGAATACTTATGTAGTTGTAATTTCTTAGTTTTCTTGCAAAAAAGAAATTTGCAAAAAACGTTTTCACGGTCCTGGGTTCGATCCCGGGGCTCGGCGTCTTTCTCTGTGGAGTTTGCATGTTCTCCCCGTGACTGCGTGGGTTCCCTCCGAGTACTGCAGCTTCCTCCCACCTCCAAATACATGCACCTGTGGATAGGTTGATTGGCAACACTAAATTGTCCCTAGTGTGTGAATGTGAGTGTGAATGTTATCTGTCTATCTGTGTTGGCCCTGCGATGAGGTGGCGACTTGTCCAGGGTGTACCCCGCCTTCCGCCCGAATGCAGCTGAGATAGGCTCCACCACCCCCCGCGATCCTGAAAGGGACAAGCGATAGGAAATGGATGGATGGACATTGTCATTGTAGGGTATTGTGTGTAGAATTTTGAAGACAGAAATAAATTGATTCCATTTTGAAATAACTCTGTAACAAATGAATGTGGAAAAAGTAAAGCACTGTGAATGCTTTCCGAATGCTCTGTAAAACCACCTGTTTTGGGATTGTTAAAAACAAAATATTTTCAGTATCCAGGCCCCCCTCCCACTCATAGGCAAAACACGCACTGTTTTGTGTGAAAAATCGTCAATGTCAATTAATGAACGACAGGGCGCTATTTATTAAATTTGTATTGCAAATATATTACTAACCCCTTTCTGTTTGATCATTGATAGGAATATAATTTCTCCAAAAATTCTTAATGTCTCCCACTGCACAGACAGTGTAAGTGCTGGGCTCGTAATTTGATTAATTTGAATCCTGGTTGGGGATGTGCCAGACTCAGATCAGCTTTATGTTTTCATTAGAGTGAATGTGTTATTTTGCACTAAAAACTTTGAATTATTTAACAATCTAGTTCCCATTCATTTGTTTTTGTACAAAACATGCATTCAATTAAATTTAAGTTTGATTCAAAAATGTAAAATCTTTTGAAAGTGTGAACAAAATGTAATGAGGGAGTGAGCCTCAAAATAGATTTCTCTTTTGTGCCCCAATTTGTTTGTGAACATCGCTTGTCCGTATGGCAACAACAGCATTCGTTACGTTAACAACTCCAGGCAACCACAAGCCTTCTGGTCCACTCGGCAACACTTGGGAAACATCAGCGTAACACATCCTGTAGTCCATGGATGTCAAACTCAAGGCATGGGGCCACATTGGGCCTGCCACATCATTATATGTGGCCGTGAAGGCTTAGAAATATTAAGAAACTTCATCTCTCCTGCCAAATATATTTTAATTTGGACAGAAACATTTTTTTACTGCATTTTTTTAGCTGAATATTAATTTTTGATACAAACCACTCAATATTTTTTGGTCTTTGTAACCCTTCTTGACATAAATGGAGAATGCCTGAGATAGGAACACTCCTTTGTGGTTAAAGGGAGGTCCAACTTCCAACATAAATGTTTATTAAATCAAATATAAAGAATCATAGTTACAAAGAACACCTTAAACATCGATAACAAATGAGTATAATTACAAGCTAATGTTATTGAAAAAAATTGTCCTAAATCTTTTGCGCAACTTTTTGAAAAGGCCATTTTTAGGCCGGAACAATCGCAATGAGCTTATTAAATGCCTGAGAGCAGGCATCTGGTGTAAAAAGTAAGCAAACGCAAGCTTACCAAAAGACAAACATCTATGGAATATTGTCTGTCTGTGGTTTCTCCTTTTAGAGCAGGGGTGCTCACACTTTTTTCTGCAGGCGAGCTACTTTTCAATTAATCAAGTCGTGGGGATCTACCTCATTCATATATATAATTTATATTTACTTATTTATGAAATATATGTTTTTGTTAACAAGTTAAAGGTGTTTAATGATAATGCAAGCATATTTAACACATATAGTTAATATTGTTAGTACATTAAAGGTGTTTAATGATAATACAAGTATGTTTAATACATATAGTTAATATTGTTAACAAGTTAAAGGTGTTTAAAGATAATGCAAGCATGTTTAACACATATAGTTAATATTGTTAACAAGTTAAAGGTGGTTAAAGATAAAACAAGCATGTTTAACACATATAGTTAATATTGTTAACAACTTAAAGGTGGTTAAAGATAATACAAGCATGTTTAACACATATAGTTAATATTGTTAACAACTTAAAGGTGGTTAAAGATAATACAAGCATGTTTAACACATATAGATTCCTTTCTTTCATGAAGACAAGAATATCAGTTGGTGTATTACCTGATTCTGATGACTTGCATTGATAGGAATCAGACAGTGGTGATGATAACGTCCGCATTTTCGAATGGAGGAGAAAAAAAGTCCTCCTTTCTGTCCAATACCACATGAAAGTGGTTGGTTTTTGGCATCTTATTTGTCCAGCTTCCGTACTCCTTTGTATACACTTTACAAGAAATACATTGTCGGCAAACTCCGTAGCTTGCTAGCTTGTGCACGCCAGCTTTCTGAGACTCTTATTTTGGTAGCGCAGGCAGGATGAAGCAGAGCTTTTATTGTGCAACTGTGCAGTCGGTCTTTGGAGTTTTGACGACAGGTACGGCGCCAGAGTCTGTTGAAATAAAGTGTTTCTCGCCTTCCAGTCGGTAATTTTAATGAGCTGGCAGCAGCCAGCGTCATCTCAGAAGACCCTCGGCTGCCGTGAATGTCAATCAAGTGACGAAAGTGACGTCATAGTGAAGATTTATGATCGCTAATTTTTAGGACTATTTTTTTAATGCCTGGCTGGTGATCGACTGACACACCCTCCGAGATCGACCGGTAGATCGCGATCGACGTAATGAGCACCCCTGTTTTAGAGGGATTGTTTTTCTTGCCTCTGTCACCAAATTGCTTGCTTATGTAGGACTCAGTTGGTTTTCTTACATGAATGAATATGTGTCTATGTGTAGGTATGGCGTGAAAGGCCCTGTGTACCTGAAGAACCGAGAAGGCCAAGTGGTCTCTGCCGGAAAAGATGGCAAGTGTGAGTGGCAGAGTGGTTCTGTGCACGGCTATCCGGACCACATCACCACCACGTCCGCAACAGGAACCACCACACTCACACTCTTCAAGCACATCACCGTGAGTCACTTCAGATTTCATACTTTTGCCAATATATATTTTTATTTCTCAAGCGAGGTAAAATGTATATGTATTCACTGGAGTTGATGCCAAATAGCTCATTTTTGGTATCACGTCCTAACAATCTGAGTCGGAATCATTTAGGTATTGATTGCTAAACTTAAGGCAGGCCTGCACATCTGTACAGTGCATTCAGAAAGTATTCACAGCGTTTCACATTTCCACATTTTATGTTCCAGCCATTTTCCAAAATGGAAAAAAGTCAATTTTGTTGCCAAAAGTCTACTGACAATACCCCACAATGAAAATTTAAAAATGTTTTTTCCAGACTTTTTTTTGCAATTAAAGATAAGCAGCTAAGAAATCAATCAATCAATCAATCAATCTTTATCTATATAGCCCTAAATCACAAGTGTCTCAAAGGGCTGCACAAGCCACAACGACATCCTCGGTACAAAGCCCACATACGGGCAAGGAAAAACTCACCCCAGTGGGACGTCGATGTGAATGACTATGAGAAACCTTGGAGAGGACCGCATATGTGGGTAACCCCCCCCCTCTAGGGGAGACCGAAAGCAATGGATGTCGAGTGGGTCTGACATAATATTGTGAGAGTCCAGTCCATAGTGGATCCAACATAATAGTAAGAGTCCAGTCCATAGTGGGGCCAGCAGGACACCATCCCGAGCGGAGACGGGTCAGCAGCGTAGAGATGTTCCCAGCCGATGCACAGGCGAGCGGTCCACCCCGGGTCCCGACTCTGGACAGCCAGCACTTCATCCATGGCCACCGGACCTGTGCCCCCCCCCCCCCCCTCAAGGAAAAGGGGAGCAGAGGAGAAAAGAAAAGAAACGGCAGATCAACTGGTCTAACAGGGGGGCTATTTAAAGGCTAGAGTATACAAATGAGTTTTAAGATGGGACTTAAATGCTTCTACTGAGGTAGCATCTCTAATTGTTACCGGGAGGGCATTCCATAGTACTGGAGCCCGAATAGAAAACGCTCTATAGCCCGCAGACTTTTTTTGGGCTCTGGGAATCACTAATAAGCCGGAGTTCTTTGAACGCAGATTTCTTGCCGGGACATATGGTACAATGCAATCGACAAGATAGGACGGAGCTAGACCGTGTAGTATTTTATACGTAAGTAGTAAAACCTTAAAGTCACATCTTAAGTGCACAGGAAGCCAGTGCAGGTGAGCCAGTATAGGCGTAATATGATCAAACTTTCTTGTTCTTGTCAAAAGTCTAGCAGCCGCATTTTGTACCAACTGTAATTTTTTAATGCTAGACATAGGGAGACCCGAAAATAATACGTTACAGTAGTCGAGACGAGACGTAACGAACGCATGAATAATGATCTCAGCGTCGCTAGTGGATAAAATAGAACGAATTATCGCGATATTAAATCACTTGTACATACAGCAAATATTCACAGCCTTTGCCATGAAGCTCAAACGTGAGCTCAGATGCATCCTGTTTCAACTGATCTTTCTAGATTTATTTCTAAAGCTTAATTGAATTCCAAATGTGGCAAATTCAGTTTGGAAAGGCACGCACCTGTCTGTACACTGTATAAAGTCCCACACGTGACAGTGCATGCAGAGCACAAACCAAAAATGAAGTCCAAGGAATTCTCTGTAGACATCTGAGACAGGATTGTCTTGAGGCACAAATCTGGGGAAGGGTACAGAAAATTATCTGATGCCTTGAAGGTCCCAATGAGCACAGTGACCTCCATCATCCATAAATGGAAGAGGTTTGGAACCACCAGGACTCTTCCTAGAGCTGACCGGCCGTCTGAACTGAGCGAACGGGATAAAGGGGCCGTAGTCAGGGAGGTGACCAAGAACCTGATGGTCACTCTGTCAGAGCTACAGCATTCCTCTGTGCAGAAAGGAGAACCTCCCAGAAGGACAACCATCCCTGCAGCAATCCACCAATCAGGCCTGTATAGTGTAACATAACCAAATGTGGAAAAAGTGAAGCACTGTGAATACTTTCTGGATGCACTGTATCTGTACTTCTTTGGCCAAATATGTTTTTCTTGCTGACAGTGTTCCCACAGCCCTTGAGATCATGAACAAGTGTTACCTTTCCTCACTTTTTTTTTTTAGAAAGTACTCGCACCGTGCTCGGGCCCTCTTCAACTGTCATTGAAAACAAATGATGTGATGCAATCTCTGCTTGAAATAAATTGACAGCCGTTATCTTGCGCAAAAATATACACAGACACCTAGGAATGAGTACCAAGTTCTGTACTTTTATAGGCACAGACCAAATTCAGTCGGTAGTCAAATTTAGTCGGTAGTACCGACTGAATTTGGTCTGTGCCTATCAATTCACGTAAAGTCAATCAATGTTTACTTATATAGCCCTAAATCACGAGTGTCTCAAAGGTCTGCACAAGCCACAACGACATACTCGGCTCACATCCCACATCAGGGCAAGAAAAAACTCAACCCAATGGGATGACAATGAGAAACCTTGGAGGGGACGGCAGATGTGGGGACCCCCGCCCTGGGCGACCGGTGCAATGAACGTCGAGTGGATCTAGCATTATATTGTGAGAGTCCAGTCCATAGTGGATCTGACATAATAGTGTGAGAGTCCAGTCCATAGTGGATCTGACATAATAGTGTGAGAGTCCAGTCCATAGTGAATCTAACATAATAGAGTGAGAGTCCAGTCCATAGTGGATCTAATATAATAGTGAGAGTCCAGTCCATAGTGGATCTAACATAATAGTGTGAGAGTCCAGTCCATAGTGGATCTAACATAATAGTGAGAATCCAGTCCATAGTGGATCTAACATAATAGTGAGAATCCAGTCCATAGTGGATCTAACATAATAGTGTGAGAGTCCAGTCCATAGTGGATCTAACATAATAGTGTGAGAGTCCAGTCCATAGTGGATCTAACATAATAGAGTGAGAGTCCAGTCCATAGTGGATCTAACATAATAGTGAGAATCCAGTCCATAGTGGATCTAGCATTATATTGTGAGAGTCCAGTCCATAGTGGATCTAACATAATAGTGTGAGAGTCCAGTCCATAGTGGATCTAGCATAATAGTGTGAGAGTCCAGTCCATAGTGGATCTAACATAATAATGTGAGAGTCCAGTCCATAGTGGATCTAACATAATAGAGTGAGAGTCCAGTCCATAGTGGATCTAATATAATAGTGAGAGTCCAGTCCATAGTGGATCTAATATAATAGTGAGAGTCCAGTCCATAGTGGATCTAACATAATAGTGTGAGAGTCCAGTCCATAGTGGATCTAACATAATAGTGAGAATCCAGTCCATAGTGGATCTAGCATAATATTGTGAGAGTCCAGTCCATAGTGGATCTAGCAGGTCACCAGCTTGTGATCAATGTCAGACTCTCAGGTCAGTGACCATGATGTGTACTTAATGGACACTACACAGCATTTACTTATATTACCCAGTCCAAACAACCTTTCCTAGTCACGGTGCAGAATTCAACCAGCACAAGAAGGCAACACACATAGTCACACACAACACAACCTGTGCACTGAAGTATATGGAAATTATTTTAAAAAATGTCCTATCACCATTAAAAATATCTAAATCACACCCATTCCATTGCAAGGCATGATGGGAAATTTGCGAAACAATCTCTCCACACTTATCCATGGTTGACTTTTAGCTGTTGATATTTCTGATTGATTACAAAGTCGTCACGGAAGTAAAGAAGGTAGGAGTTGAACTTTCACATACTCTTAATATTCGATTATAATAAATATTAATTATATATCCATTATATTATTATAATATGTAAACACACACACATATTATATATGTGTGTGTATATATATTATTATTATATATCAGTATTATTATATATTATCATATTATATATATATATATATATATATATATATATATATATATATGGTTACTTTGCATGCACTTTGGCCCACAGCCAAAAATGTTTAGCCCAATGCCTGTAATAAGAGAACAAGATTTAACAACTGGACAGCGTCATTATCACAATCAGTTCATTTTTAATATTTACGTTAAAAAAATTTATTTTGTGATTGAACAATATTTATTAACACACACACAATTACAGAAAATTAACGATTCCCAGATACCGGGAATTGGTACCGTATTGTTTTCAATATGAGGGGTACCCAGCTCTACTGGGACCCCAGTTTTCCTTTTTGTTCCGTTTCAAAAAGTCAGACAAAAACTGAACCGTTCCAATCGTTTCCCATAAGAAATAATGTTTATCCAATGAACCTCTTCCAAATACCCAAAAATGTGAACACGAAACTGTTTTAATGGAGAATAATTGTAGTTTTACATCCAGGAAACAATTTGGAAATACATATAAATGATGAACATTTAACATCATTTTTGATGTTATTGAAGACTCTTGTTAGCAAAAATGATTAGGGAAAGGGAGAGCCTCACAGATGCCACATTTCTTCCTTGCTAACAGTTATTTCTTGAATTCAATAGTGTTTCTCAATTTCTTTATCAAAGTAGGTAACTTTCTTTGGCCCTATGGGGGTTTATTTTGCAGTTATCGTCAATTAAAAAAAATCACAGAGACTGAGTCACCAAGATGTGGGTTTCTTTATTCGGACAATTGATGCTGCAGAGCCACACGCAATGTTATATGCAATGTTTGGCTGTACAATAACTGCACCTGTATGAAATATGGGCGAAAATTTCAGACAAAAATGAACAGTGGAAAAAATACAACTGCAGTACCATCTGAATGACTCAAAAAAAAAATAAGTCGGCAGTGTAGAAGTAATACGACAAGCCATCGGATCTTCTTGCTGGTTGGTCGGGTATCAAAAACATTTATTTAAAAAGCATCTATGATTATTTTTAATCTACATTTAAAATTATGTAAAAGTAGACAGTTTTATGTCGTCCACAGCTCCTTTACCACATGGGGTCCCCCAGGGCTCAATCCTTGCCCCAATTTTATTTGCGCTTTACCTTCTCCCCCTTGGTTCTATTTTTAGGAAGTACAGTATTGCATTTCATTTTTATGCCGATGATTGCCAGATTTATTTTCCCATGGCACAAAATAACACGGTTCAACGTCTTATTGACTGCCTGCACGACATCAAAGTCTGGCTTTCAGCTAACTTCCTGAGCCTAAATGAAGATAAAACAGAAGTTATGTTGTTCGGTCCAAGTCGCTCTCCCTCCCCCAACGTTGACCTCGGCACTCTGACCCCGTGTCTCAGCGACTCTGTCACAAACCTGGGGGTAAAGTTTGACTCAGATTTTAAATTCGAAAAACAAATCAGCAGCGTCGTTCAAAAAAGCTTTTATCAATTACGGCAAATAGCGAAAGTGAAACCGCTTCTATCAAGACATGATCTTGAGAAATTAATCCACGCTTTTATCTCGACTCGTCTTGATTATTGTAATGCCCTGTATGTTGGCATTAGCCAGGCCTCCCTCGCCCGCCTGCAGCTCGTGCAGAACTCTGCTGCTCGTCTGCTAACACAGACCCGCAGACGTGAGCACATCACCCCTATTTTAGCGTCCCTTCACTGGCTCCCTGTGCGTTACCGAATACATTTTAAACTCCTTTTATTTGTTTTTAAATGTCTAAACAACCTCGCGCCAACCTATCTCTCCGACCTCCTTCAGCCTTACTGCCCCACCCGATCCTTAAGATCAGCCGATCAGCTGCTGTTGACGGTCCCTGACACAAGGCTGAAGCTTAGAGGTGACAGAGCTTTCGCCGTTGCTGCTCCCAAGCTCTGGAACGACCTACCCCTGAGTGTTAGACAAGCCTCCTCTCTTCCTGTTTTTAAATCTCTCTTAAAAACATACTTTTATTCCATGGCTTTTAACACTGAGTGATATCCATCCTGCAATGGCGCCCCATAATACACCTGCTGTGATCCTGTTTTTATGTTTTTATGTTTTTATTAATTCTATTTTAATTATTTATTTTTTATCGTGTTCTGTTTGTGTTGTGTTGTGTTTGCTCGGTACTCGTTTTATCTTTTAACCTGCTCATTGTACAGCACTTTGGCTACCCCTGTGGTACATTTTAAATGTGCTCTATAAATAAAGTTGATTTGATTTGATTTGATTTACATTTAAAACACTTAATTTTGCTCCAAAGTCACTTTTAGATCCTGTTTTTTGAGTCTGTCTGCAAGATATTTCTGAAGGCATTCCCAGATTGCAAATGAAACCTCACCCCCCACCCCTCTAAAAGAGTCACAATTGACTTTTTGAAAATGTACACTGTTTAAATATAAATCTTGAAGTTGTTGCCGCTATTGTTTTTAAAGACATGGTCGAAAAGAAACTTAATAAACTTTATAAAGATTCACCCAATCACAACATTAGGTACATCTGCACACTTTCAGGCATACTTGCCAACCCTCCCGATTTTCCCAGGAGACTCCCGAATTTCAGTGTGACTCCCGAAAATCTCCCGGGGCAACCATTCTCACAAATTTCTCCCGATTTTCATCACGTCCGCTTTTCCTCCATACAAACAGTCACATAATATATGCGGCTTTTAAACACACATGAGTGACTGCAAGGCATACTTGATCAACAGCCATGCAGGTCACACTGAGGGTGGCTGTATAAACACCTTTAACACTGCTACAAATATGCGCCACACTGTGAACCCACACCAAACAAGAATGACAAACACATTTCGGGAGAACATCCTCACCTTAACACAACATAAACACAACAGAACAAATACCCAGAATCCCTTGCAGCACTAACTCTTCCGGGACGCTACAATATACACCCCCGCTACCACCAAACACCCCCCCCCCCCACCTCAAAACCCCCCCCCCCCCCCCCCCCCATCTCCCGAATTCGGAGGTCTCAAGGTTGGCAAGTATGCTCCCAGGTCGACTCAGAGCCGCATTTTAAGAAGTTGCTTTTATCAACACCAATGTCACACATACTGCGCATACTAAGATTAGTTTAAAGAATATTACTTTATCCTACCTTTTTTGTTTCCTCGCAGCTTGAAAGCGGAGGAGCTCTGGCTGAGCGCTTTTCTTAATGTCCAAATAAGTACATCCACCTTGATAAATAAATGATAAATGGGTTATACTTGTATAGCGCTTTTCTACCTTCAAGGTACTAAAGCGCTTTGACAGAATTTCCACATTCACACACACATTCACACACTGATGGCGGGAGCTGCCATGCAAGGCGCTAACCAGCAGCCATCAGGAGCAAGGGGTGAAGTGTCTTGCCCAAGGACACAACGGACGTGACTATGATGGTAGAAGGTGGGGATTGAACCCCAGTAACCAGCAACCCTCCGATTGCTGGCACGGCCACTCTACCAACTTCGCCACGCCGCTGTGATGTCACAACGTCGCCAGACTGCAAAACCTCGAAAAAAAGAGGCATTCAAAAACTGCGTGCACCAAAATGCATGAACCTTATGATTTGACACTTCAGCATTGTCTAACTGCAGTATCTAACATTGTAACAAGTCAAAAAAGAGGAACGTCATCATAGGTCCTACAGGTAAAAGCCAGTAAATTAGAATATTTTGAAAAACTTGATTTATTTCAGTAATTGCATTCAAAAGGTGTAACTTGTACATTATATTTATTCATTGCACACAGACTGATGCATTCAAATGTTTATTTCATTTAATTTTGATGATTTGAAGTGGCAACAAATGAAAATCCAAAATTCCATGTGTCACAAAATTAGAATATTACTTAAGGCTAATACAAAAAAGGGATTTTTAGAAATGTTGGCCAACTGAAAAGTATGAAAATGAAAAATATGAGCATGTACAATACTCAATACTTGGTTGGAGCTCCTTTTGCCTCAATTACTGCGTTAATGCGGCGTGGCATGGAGTCGATGAGTTTCTGGCACTGCTCAGGTGTTATGAGAGCCCAGGTTGCTCTGATAGTGGCCTTCAACTCTTCTGCGTTTTTGGGTCTGGCATTCTGCATCTTCCTTTTCACAATACCCCACAGATTTTCTATGGGGCTAAGGTCAGGGGAGTTGGCGGGCCAATTTAGAACAGAAATACCATGGTCCGTAAACCAGGCACGGGTAGATTTTGCGCTGTGTGCAGGCGCCAAGTCCTGTTGGAACTTGAAATCTCCATCTCCATAGAGCAGGTCAGCATGAAGTGCTCTAAAACTTGCTGGTAGACGGCTGCGTTGACCCTGGATCTCAGGAAACAGAGTGGACCGACACCAGCAGATGACATGGCACCCCAAACCATCACTGATGGTGGAAACTTTACACTAGACTTCAGGCAACGTGGATCCTGTGCCTCTCCTGTCTTCCTCCAGACTCTGGGACCTCGATTTCCAAAGGAAATGCAAAATTTGCATGGTTGGGTGATGGTTTGGGGTGCCATGTCATCTGCTGGTGTCGGTCCACTCTGTTTCCTGAGATCCAGGGTCAACGCAGCCGTCTACCAGCAAGTTTTAGAGCACTTCATGCTTCCTGCTGCTGACCTGCTCTATGGAGATGGAGATTTCAAGTTCCAACAGGACTTGGCGCCTGCACACAGCGCAAAATCTACCCGTGCCTGGTTTACGGACCATGGTATTTCTGTTCTAAATTGGCCCGCCAACTCCCCTGACCTTAGCCCCATAGAAAATCTGTGGGGTATTGTGAAAAGGAAGATGCAGAATGCCAGACCCAAAAACGCAGAAGAGTTGAAGGCCACTATCAGAGCAACCTGGGCTCTCATAACACCTGAGCAGTGCCAGAAACTCATCGACTCCATGCCACGCCGCATTAACGCAGTAATTGAGGCAAAAGGAGCTCCAACCAAGTATTGAGTATTGTACATGCTCATATTTTTCATTTTCATACTTTTCAGTTGGCCAACATTTCTAAAAATCCCTTTTTTGTATTAGCCTTAAGTAATATTCTAATTTTGTGACACACGGAATTTTGGATTTTCATTTGTTGCCACTTCAAATCATCAAAATTAAATGAAATAAACATTTGAATGCATCAGTCTGTGTGCAATGAATAAATATAATGTACAAGTTACACCTTTTGAATGCAATTACTGAAATAAATCAAGTTTTTCAAAATATTCTAATTTACTGGCTTTTACCTGTATTTAGTGCTTGCTGGACTTTTTTGGCTGAATTTTTATTTTGTTGAATATGTGCAAGTTCAATATAAGCAAATTATACCTAACACATTTCAGTTATGAACAATGGATTTCACTGTAAAAAAAAACCAAAAATGTTTTTAAAGTTGAGGCATGCATTTTAACCAGAGCCTTTCGCTTCCTTCAGGTTGGCATTTCTGTGCAGTCGTCACGCTCTCACGCTGACAGTCTCAGCCTTGAGCTCCTTAACAACAAGCCACACCAGAGCTCAGAGCACTACCAGACTCAAACGCAGGGCCGCAACCAGCTGGTCCAGGAGGTGGTGCGCTTGGCCGAGGAGGCGTCTCAACAGGCTCAGGATAAGGCGACACGGCGGTCCAAACTGTCCAAACAGGAACGAGAGTTCTGCCAAAGTAAAAGCCCCAACTTATACCTTCTCCTGGAGGAGATTCGAGAGCTGGCATTGATGGACCTGGAATGTGAAAACACAGCCTAAGGACGCCATAGACACCCACTCATGTGTGTTTGGACTGGAAATAATGCTATAAGTGCTCACATCAGAGCTTCTTTTTACATGAAAAACAACTTTTTTTACTTCATTTTTAATAGCTATAGTTTTTTTTAGCATGGATTGATCTAAAGTACAGTAGACTAGTTGGCGTAGATATTTTCTTTTAAGTGTTGAGGCAGCGTTTTTTTCTCAGCACCTGTGAACTGAAGGCATGTTTTATTTTTGTGCAGATGCTCTTGGACATGATTGTAAGCCTTTACAAGAAGTACAGACCTTTTAAGTTGTTTCTTTTAAAATGCCACATTAGTGTGCAAATAGATTTTAATATCAATTTGTACTGAAATGTCCACAGTGACCGTTTACAATAAAGTCATCACATTTTGTTTTGTGAGCTTTAATGTGAGTAATTGTTTATAAAATAGGACAAGGCGTTACAAGGGTGGTCTTTACAGGCTGTACAATTAGTACCAGTAAAAAGGTCACAACTTCTCATTCAATATCATGACAACATGCTTTCAAACTTTTCCCTCGTTTATGAAAAATAAAGTTCTAATGTCATGTTTGTACATCAGCAATACTCCACATTAATCTTCATAACTGTTGCCAGGTGCAGGCTCTGTCACTAGGGGGTTGACTCTAAGTCAATCAGCAGCTGGGGTGAACTGCTGCTGCTGCTAGTTTGCTTCTCGTCTTTGTCTTGACCTGAGGAAGAGTGGACAGAAGGCTCTGATGCGTCCACTGAGGAGTCGTCTGCTTGCAGTGACGAGCCAACTGTCTGGTGGTCTGAGGAACCACAAACAGTAGAATAGTCAATAGTATTCAGTATTAAACTTGTTCCAGAAATTTACCACTGCATAAAAAAAAGTTTACATAAAAAAAGGGTCTAAAGGAGACCTATCAAGGTCACTTCAGGTGCTTTTAGAGCACACTTGTGCAAATTTCAATGGGTAAACCTCTACCATACAGGTAAAAGCCAGTAAATTAGAATATTTTGAAAAACTTGATTTATTTCAGTAATTGCATTCAAAAGGTGTAACTTGTACATTATATTTATTCATTGCACACAGACTGATGCATTCAAATGTTTATTTCATTTAATTTTGATGATTTGAAGTGGCAACAAATGAAAATCCAAAATTCCGTGTGTCACAAAATTAGAATATTACTTAAGGCTAATACAAAAAAGGGATTTTTAGAAATGTTGGCCAACTGAAAAGTATGAAAATGAAAAATATGAGCATGTACAATACTCAATACTTGGTTGGAGCTCCTTTTGCCTCAATTACTGCGTTAATGCGGCGTGGCATGGAGTCGATGAGTTTCTGGCACTGCTCAGGTGTTATGAGAGCCCAGGTTGCTCTGATAGTGGCCTTCAACTCTTCTGCGTTTTTGGGTCTGGCATTCTGCATCTTCCTTTTCACAATACCCCACAGATTTTCTATGGGGCTAAGGTCAGGGGAGTTGGCGGGCCAATTTAGAACAGAAATACCATGGTCCGTAAACCAGGCACGGGTAGATTTTGCGCTGTGTGCAGGCGCCAAGTCCTGTTGGAACTTGAAATCTCCATCTCCATAGAGCAGGTCAGCAGCAGGAAGCATGAAGTGCTCTAAAACTTGCTGGTAGACGGCTGCGTTGACCCTGGATCTCAGGAAACAGAGTGGACCGACACCAGCAGATGACATGGCACCCCAAACCATCACTGATGGTGGAAACTTTACATTAGACTTCAGGCAACGTGGATCCTGTGCCTCTCCTGTCTTCCTCCAGACTCTGGGACCTCGATTTCCAAAGGAAATGCAAAATTTGCATGGTTGGGTGATGGTTTGGGGTGCCATGTCATCTGCTGGTGTCGGTCCACTCTGTTTCCTGAGATCCAGGGTCAACGCAGCCGTCTACCAGCAAGTTTTAGAGCACTTCATGCTTCCTGCTGCTGACCTGCTTTATGGAGATGGAGATTTCAAGTTCCAACAGGACTTGGCGCCTGCACACAGCGCAAAATCTACCCGTGCCTGGTTTACAGACCATGGTATTTCTGTTCTAAATTGGCCCGCCAACTCCCCTGACCTTAGCCCCATAGAAAATCTGTGGGGTATTGTGAAAAGGAAGATGCAGAATGCCAGACCCAAAAACGCAGAAGAGTTGAAGGCCACTATCAGAGCAACCTGGGCTCTCATAACACCTGAGCAGTGCCAGAAACTCATCGACTCCATGCCACGCCGCATTAACGCAGTAATTGAGGCAAAAGGAGCTCCAACCAAGTATTGAGTATTGTACATGCTCATATTTTTCATTTTCATACTTTTCAGTTGGCCAACATTTCTAAAAATCCCTTTTTTGTATTAGCCTTAAGTAATATTCTAATTTTGTGACACACGGAATTTTGGATTTTCATTTGTTGCCACTTCAAATCATCAAAATGAAATGAAATAAACATTTGAATGCATCAGTCTGTGTGCAATGAATACATATAATGTACAAGTTACACCTTTTGAATGCAATTACTGAAATAAATCAAGTTTTTCAAAATATTCTAATTTACTGGCTTTTACCTGTATATGGAGATAACTGCTGACGTAGAATTTAAGTCTCAAATTCTAAATGGCATGTTTGGAGCCAGTTTGGAAGAAGGCGAGATTGTTTTATAGATATCTGCGCCGTGCCTCCATGGTTTGATTTCACATTTTCGGGACTTACGGGGTATCCCAAATACACAAAAACAGGTAACAACAGGAAATAAAAGTTGGTTTTGCATGATTATATATCAGCAGGCTAATAAAAAGTAGACTTAGCATTTTTCAAAATTGTGAATTGATGTATTTGATCAATTTCTTGATGTTTTGTTAAATTTAAGGCTGCCAAGCAGATCGTTCAGGTTTCTGTACTGATCCGCCTGTTATAGAAAGAAATAGATAATGATTGTTTTTTATGTGGTTATGTATTGCTTTGTTATTGGAAACAAACTGGTAATAGTGACACACCGTACACAAATGTAACTTCCGTAAATGAATTTGACAAGAAGGGACGTAATCTCTGCGCATGCGTGGACCAACCATGTCTTCAGGTACTACTCGTGCAGCAGCAGGCCCATAGCATGACCGCCATCACTGTTCTGAAACTCTCATGGGCTTTTAACTAGCAGGTCAGCGTTACTGCCACTTAAAGTACAGCACAGACACAGACACAGACACACAAAGACACACACACACACACTACTTCAGGGCGCCTATAATAACAAAAGACCTAACCTTGATCCTGACCTCATGGTAAACTACCGACCGGTGTCCCACCTTCCCTTTATTTCGAAAATCCTCGAAAAAATTGTCGCACAGCAGCTAAATGAACACTTAGTGTCTAACAATCTCTGTGAACCTTTTCAATCCGGTTTCAGGGCAAATCACTCTACGGAGACAGCCCTCGCAAAAATGACTAATGATCTACTGCTAACGATGGATTCTGATGCGTCATCTATGTTGCTGCTTCTTGATCTTAGCGCTGCTTTCGATACCGTCGATCATAATATTTTATTAGAGCGTATCAAAACACGTATTGGTATGTCAGACTTAGCTTTGTCGTGGTTTAACTCTTATCTTACTGACAGGATGCAATGCGTCTCCCATAATAATGTGACCTCGGACTATGTTAAGGTAACGTGCGGAGTTCCTCAGGGTTCGGTTCTTGGCCCTGCACTCTTTAGTATTTACATGTTGCCGCTAGGCGACATCATACGCAAATACGGTGTTAGCTTTCATTGTTATGCTGATGACACCCAACTCTACATGCCCCTAAAGCTGACCAACACGCCGGATTGTAGTCAGCTGGAGGCGTGTCTTAATGAAATTAAACAATGGATGTCCGCTAACTTCTTGCAACTCAACGCCAAGAAAACGGAAATGCTGATTATCGGTCCTGCTAAACACCGACATTTATTTAATAATACCACCTTAACATTTGACAACCAAACAATTACACAAGGCGAATCAGTAAAGAATCTGGGTATTATCTTCGACCCAACTCTCTCGTTTGAATCACACATTAAGAGTGTTACTAAAACGGCCTTCTTTCATCTCCGTAATATCGCTAAAATTCGTTCTATTTTATCCACTAGCGACGCTGAGATCATTATTCATGCGTTCGTTACGTCTCGTCTCGACTATTGTAACGTATTATTTTCGGGTCTCCCTATGTCTAGCATTAAAAGATTACAGTTGGTACAAAATGCGGCTGCTAGACTTTTGACAAGAACAAGAAAGTTTGATCATATTACGCCTATACTGGCTCACCTGCACTGGCTTCCTGTGCACTTAAGATGTGACTTTAAGGTTTTACTACTTACGTATAAAATACTACACGGTCTAGCTCCGTCCTATCTTGTCGATTGCATTGTACCATATGTCCCGGCAAGAAATCTGCGTTCAAAGAACTCCGGCTTATTAGTGATTCCCAGAGCCCAAAAAAAGTCTGCGGGCTATAGAGCGTTTTCTATTCGGGCTCCAGTACTATGGAATGCCCTCCCGGTAACAATTAGAGATGCTACCTCAGTAGAAGCATTTAAGTCCCATCTTAAAACTCATTTGTATACTCTAGCCTTTAAATAGCCCCCCTGTTGGACCAGTTGATCTGCCGTTTCTTTTCTTTTCTCCTCTGCTCCCCTTTTCCTTGAGGGGGGGGGGCACAGGTCCGGTGGCCATGGATGAAGTGCTGGCTGTCCAGAGTCGGGACCCGGGGTGGACCGCTCGCCTGTGCATCGGCTGGGAACATCTCTGCGCTGCTGACCCGTCTCCGCTCGGGATGGTGTCCTGCCTGCTGGCCCCACTATGGACTGGACTCTTACTATTATGTTGGATCCACTATGGACTGGACTCTCACAATATTATGTCAGACCCACTCGACATCCATTGCTTTCGGTCTCCCCTAGAGGGGGGGGGTTACCCACATATGCGGTCCTCTCCAAGGTTTCTCATAGTCATTCACATCGACGTCCCACTGGGGTGAGTTTTTCCTTGCCCGTATGTGGGCTTTGTACCGAGGATGTCGTTGTGGCTTGTGCAGCCCTTTGAGACACTTGTGATTTAGGGCTATATAAATAAAGATTGATTGATTGATTGATGTGCTGTACCTGTTAGTCGCTGCTGGCGAGCTATCTTCCTCTCCAGGGCTCGCTGTCTGTTCAGCTCCATACGTTGGCGCTCCTCATCGGTCAAAGAGGGGGCCGGTGGACCAGCAGGTGCCGGGGTGGAGTGGATTGGTCCTGGCTCGTCGCTAGGGAAGCTCTGACTGCCGAACTGGTCTGGTTCTTCTAAGATGTGAGACTCGGGAGAAGCTTCCTCTTCACCTGCACACACCCACAAAAACACATAAGTACACAAAAGAAGGGTATGTTCACACTAACACAAGCTTAATACAACCTCATCTATTTGCAATTGTTTTTATTTGCTTTGAATTCCATGTATAATTTGTTTCTAAAAATGACAAATACAAAATGGTGTGATGGCGCTATCTGCAGGGGGGAAAAGGGATTTACGTGATTTAAACAACAGAACACGAGTAGTGAATTGAGTGACCTAAAAGGTGCCGATTTCAATTCATACAGAAGCAGATGTATTAAGTGTGCGCTGCGGATTTTTTTAGATAGTCATTATATTAATGATGAAAAGCGATCTTACCCACCACCAAGTCCGCTGCGCTTGATTTTTCAGGCTTCTGATTGGTCAAAATGCACACATCAGCTGTTGGATGTGTTTTTATGTGGGCAGATTCTTTCTTCACAAGTGGAATGGAGATTGACCACAAATGGAGTGAGAAAAAGGTGCTTTTTTTCAAACTACATTTATGTTTGTGTGAATATAGCTTTGTGCAGAATTTTTTTCAACATCAAGTTAAACATTATGAGGAACAATCTGGCCCATATAATAAAGCAGAAATGAATATATATCTATCTCAGATTATATCTTCTAACTGTAACAACCCCAGAGTTCTGTTTAAAACTATTAACACTGTCATTGATGCTCCCAAATCTGCTGGTTTTGATGCTTCTTTTGAATTCTGTGAAAATTGTCTCCATTTTTTCACTGACAAAATTGTGTCAACTAGAGCCAGTCTATCTCAGCCTTCATATGACCCTTCTGTTCCCCTGCATTTCTCTTCTGTTTTCCATCAGTTTGAGCCGGTGTCCTTTTCTTTTTTAAGTGACACAGTTAGTCATATGAAGCCCTCTGGTTCTCCTGCAGATGCCCTCCCACCTCGCCTGTTTAAGGAGGTACTTGCTACTATTGGATCAAGTGTCCTTAACATTATCAATAGTAGCCTCTCTTCTGGAATAGTTCCAGTAGAGTTTAAACATGCAGTGGTACGACCTCTACTTAAAAAACCCAGCCTCGACCCCTCTCTCCTCTCTAACTTCAGACCTATCTCTAATCTTCCATACATTTCCAAAATATTAGAGAAGGTTGTCTACAGTCAGTTGTTGCCCTTCTTAGAGGATAATGGTATCACTGAGCTGTTCCAGTCCGGTTTTAAAGCCCTCCACAGCACAGAGTCAGCGCTTCTAAAAGTTTTTAACGATATCCTCCTGTCCACTGATTCTGGTAAATATGTTGTCCTGGTGCTTTTAGATCTGTCTGCTGCGTTCCACACCGTCGACCACGCCACCTTAATCACTCGTCTTGAGAACTGTGTGGGCATTAAGGGCGCCGCCCTCAACTGGTTCCGGTCGTACCTAACCGACAGGAGTTTTTGTGTAAAAGTAGACAGTTTTATGTCGTCCACAGCTCCTTTACCACATGGGGTCCCCCAGGGCTCAATCCTTGCCCCAATCTTATTTGCGCTTTACCTTCTCCCCCTTGGTTCTATTTTTAGGAAGTACAGTATTGCATTTCATTTTTACGCCGATGATTGCCAGATTTATTTTCCCATGGCACAAAATAACACGGTTCAACGTCTTATTGACTGCCTGCACGACATCAAAGTCTGGCTTTCAGCTAACTTCCTGAGCCTAAATGAAGATAAAACAGAAGTTATGTTGTTCGGTCCAAGTCACTCTCTCTCCCCCAACGTTGACCTCGGCACTCTGACCCCGTATCTCAGCGACTCTGTCACAAACCTGGGGGTAAAGTTCGACTCAGATTTTAAATTCGAAAAACAAATCAGCAGCGTCGTTCAAAAAAGCTTTTATCAATCACGCCAAATAGCGAAAGTGAAACCGCTTCTATCAAGACATGATCTTGAGAAATTAATCCACGCTTTTATCTCGACTCGTCTTGATTATTGTAATGCCCTGTATGTTGGCATTAGCCAGGCCTCCCTCGCCCGCCTGCAGCTCGTGCAGAACTCTGCTGCTCGTCTGCTAACACAGACCCGCAGACGTGAGCACATCACCCCTATTTTAGCGTCCCTTCACTGGCTCCCTGTGCGTTACCGAATACATTTTAAACTCCTTTTATTTGTTTTTAAATGTCTAAACAACCTCGCGCCAACCTATCTCTCCGACCTCCTTCAGCCTTACTGCCCCACCCGATCCTTAAGATCAGCCGATCAGCTGCTGTTGACGGTCCCTGACACAAGGCTGAAGCTTAGAGGTGACAGAGCTTTCGCCGTTGCTGCTCCCAAGCTCTGGAACGACCTACCCCTGAGTGTTAGACAAGCCTCCTCTCTTCCTGTTTTTAAATCTCTCTTAAAAACATACTTTTATTCCATGGCTTTTAACACTGAGTGATATCCATCCTGCAATGGCGCCCCATAATACACCTGCTGTGATCCTGTTTTTATGTTTTTATTCATTCTATTTTAATTATTTATTTTTTATCGTGTTCTGTTTGTGTTGTGTTGTGTTTGCTCGGTACTCGTTTTATCTTTTAACCTGCTCATTGTACAGCACTTTGGCTACCCCTGTGGTAAATTTTAAATGTGCTCTATAAATAAAGTTGATTTGATTTGATTTGATATAGAAAAATTGAATGTTTGAACAAGACATCACACTTTTTGTATGGACTATGACAAGACATTCCTTTATTTTACTCTTTTTAAGAGGGACATTTTCTCCAGTGTGTGTGGCCTGAATTGACCAAATAAAGTAATACATTGATTGTTTTGAATGTCTGATAGCCAATTAAAATCAGAAAATATACAGTAAGCATGTGATTTATAACATGTAAATGGTTACTTACCGGTACCAGTAAAATCATCGTGTGTCAGTGGCATATCAAGGCGTATCCGTTTGAGACAAGTCTGCCAGAGGAAAAAGGCATCAATAAATAAAATATAAATCAACAACTCCAAACACAGCATGGTATAAAAAAGGAGGATTTGCGTGTCAGTCCTTTTGTCCCACCTGCACCTCCTTCTTGGCGCCCAGCTTCTCCACTCTGTAAATAAAATCTTCAAACTGAAGCTTGGGGTACAACCTGTGTGCCCAGTTTTCCATCTTCTGCACCAGTAGTCGCACATCTGCCGCCTGTAACGTCCAGTCAGTCAACAGGGTTGTAATGTAGCTCAGAAATGTTTATTATAATTTCTCATACATAGACTTTTGTATTTTCTTCTAGACAGACAATTTTTTTTTTTCTAACATGTTTCAACTGTCATCTGCAGTTTTCTTCAAAAGGGTCACCTGACCACTGTGATGTGTCACCTATCCGCTGTTTTTATATGTGTGGTAGAGATGCGCGGATAGGCAATTTATTTCATCCGCAACCGCATCAGAAAGTCGTCAACCATCCGCCATCCACCCGATGTAACGTTTGATCAGAACTGCACCCGCCCGCCATCCGCCCGTTGTTATATATCTAATATTAATTAAAAAAAAAAAAAAGGGTGAAAACTACGCGAATTGCACCTTGTGCAGACAAGATTTTTCGATCGGACACGGAGGAATTAGCGATGTAAAAGACCACGTTGGGACAAAAAAACACAAGTCTAATGCCGTTGCTAGCGATACAAGTGGAAAACTTTCAACGTTTTTCGTCGCCCAAACAGATTCTTTGGATGTGATAAATGCCGAAGTTTTATTTACGGAGGCAATAATTGAGCATGGACTTCCAATCGCACTGGCTGATCACATGGGACAGTTAATAATGTAATGCAACCTTTAAAAATCATTACGCGGTGATCGCGATCCCAAAAATAAACTTTTCTTGCATGATAATGTCCAGAAAAATTCGCTTTATATTACTAGAGTCCTTTTAACGAATGAGTTTGATGGTTTATCACAAACCTTAAATGAAAGAAGTCCTTTGTTCTCCTGCACCATGGCCTTGCTTCGTGTTTGGTGCGCGTGTCGGCTGTATTTCACAGCACGACATACTGTTAAAAGTGTTTATACTATTTATACTTTCAATTAACAAATTGAAGTCTTGTGAAAGGTTGACAGGATAACTGGCATTAACTGTCAAAATAATTTCAAACTATTGAAGTTAGCTTACAGAATAAACATGTCAATCAACCCATATGATTTTTGCTGTAATATTTTTGTTTTGAAAAGTCACTGTGACTGATTGAAAAGTGATGGTTTTAGCAACATTTTAACCTGTCTGAATGCTAATAATCATTTTGCGTCGGGGGGCGAAGCCCTGAACCCTCCACCAGGACTTTGTCCTGGACCTACCGGGGCCTGCGGCCCTTGGACCCTGGCTACTAGGTTTTTCTGATTTAAAAGTTGGCAGGTATGGTGAGGTTATAAAGCTTTTGCCTGTTAAAGAAAGGAGACTGATCCAATGGAGCACAGACTTGCGCGTGCCACGCTGTCACGGCCCAGACGCACACCAGTGCGCAATCATATGGGAGCCGCGCTGAGCGCACCTCCAAGCGCGTCTCGCTGCCGGCGACGACCAGGTATGGGCCCACGCTCCAGCGCCATCCATTTTCAGGGCTAGTTGATTCGGCAGGTGGGTTGTTACACACTCCTTAGCGGGTTCCGACTTCCATGGCCACCGTCCTGCTCTCTATATCAACCAGGGTGAGCCCCACCCCTTTCGTGAGCGCACTGCGCGCGGAGTGACCCCTGTTACGCGCCCCCGGCAACAGGGGTGGCAAGCAGGTAAGCTGCGCGGGCGGAGCGCGCGGAGTGACCCATGTTACGAGCCCCCGGCCACGGGGGTGGCGGGCGGGTAAGCTGCTTACCTGCTGCGCGTGACGCCGGCCGCGGCGAAAGCGGACGAGGCGGGGTGTCGGTGCGGTGGGCGCGGTAGTGACCCTGGACGTGCGTCGGGCCCTTCTCGCGGATCGCCTCAGCTACGGCTCCCGGTGGGGCCCTCTCGGGGGAAGGGGCCTCGGTCCCGGACCCCGGCGAGGCGTCCCTTCTCCGCTCCGTAAAAGTGTCCATCTCTTTTCTTTTTTTTTCTTCTGTTGTGGCATATGCAGCAGGTGCCTGCTCGTTTTTCGTATGTGGGTAACAACATTTAACTATGTATATATATTTCCGAATTGGTTTAACTGCCACCCGCAAAAAAAAAACCAAAAAAAAAAATAAAAAAATAAATCTAATTAATCCGCCCGACCCGACCCGCGAGCGGATAAAATCTTTTTTTTTTTAATTTCATACGCCCGATCCGCGGATAATCCGCGGACTCCGCGGTTGTGTCCGCAAACCGCGCATCTCTAATGTGTGGTCAACAAGGCAGGCAAGTCCGTTCACAGTTTTATAGTGCATTTTTCATGTGTTTTTTTTTACTGTCTGACCAGGCACACTTCACTAGTTGTTCGGTTACGACTAAAACTTGTAAACATTTGTTAAGTGTGAAATGCTTGTCCCTCAATATCGTTTCATGTATATGTCGCCATCGAGTGGTGGCGGCAGTTACTGCAACTGTGAATAGTGCATTATTGACCAGGAACCTCACACGGGGAACCTCACACGGGGAACCTCACCTGGCCCGGACACGGAAAGGATTGACAGATTGATAGCTCTTTCTCAGCATTTTGGCAAACTTTTTACTAAGAAATAGCTACCGTCTGACCACTCTACCATACATTCATTGGTGGTTTGCTGCAGAGATGGTTGTCTTCTCTCCACAGAGGAATGCTGTAGCTTTGACAAAGTGACCATCAGGTTCTTTACCACCGCCCTGAGTAGACTAAGATGAATGCAGCAATGAACAGAGACCTCCTGGATGAAAACCAAATATTTCCATTTAACCAGATGGAAGGAGCTTGAGAGGTGCTGCAAAGCGGAATGAGGAAACTGCCCAAAGATAGGTGTGCCAAGCTTGTGGCAGACTTGAGGCTGTAATTGCTGCCAAATGTGTGTCAACAAAGTTTAGTGACCTGCTCATGGAAATGCAGTGTGCTAAAGCCAAATGAGAACTCCATGGTATTGCGTTTTTGGATACTGCAATAGAAGTAAATCCGAACAACAAAAACTTCCCTTCAACTTGCAAGAAAGGTAGATTCATGATGAACAAAGTAACAGATCATTTGTACGTCCTGAGTTCTTTGAACTGTTTAATGACCGTGGCCCGAGTTCTCGCTATTCCCTAAAGCGAAGCGAATTATATTTATATAGCGCTTTTCTCTAGTGACTCAAAGCGCTTTTACATAGTGAAACCCAATATCTAAGTTACATACAGAGTGGACCGACACCAGCAGATGACATGGCACCCCAAACCATCACCCAACCATGCAAATTTTGCATTTCCTTTGGAAATCGAGGTCCCAGAGTCTGGAGGAAGACAGGAGAGGCACAGGATCCACGTTGCCTGAAGTCTAGTGTAAAGTTTCCACCATCAGTGATGGTTTGGGGTGCCATGTCATCTGCTGGTGTCGGTCCACTCTGTTTCCTGAGATCCAGGGTCAACGCAGCCGTCTACCAGCAAGTTTTAGAGCACTTCATGCTTCCTGCTGCTGACCTGCTCTATGGAGATGGAGATTTCAAGTTCCAACAGGACTTGGCGCCTGCACACAGCGCAAAATCTACCCGTGCCTGGTTTACGGACCATGGTATTTCTGTTCTAAATTGGCCCGCCAACTCCCCTGACCTTAGCCCCATAGAAAATCTGTGGGGTATTGTGAAAAGGAAGATGCAGAATGCCAGACCCAAAAACGCAGAAGAGTTGAAGGCCACTATCAGAGCAACCTGGGCTCTCATAACACCTGAGCAGTGCCAGAAATTCATCGACTCCATGCCACGCCGCATTAACGCAGTAATTGAGGCAAAAGGAGCTCCAACCAAGTATTGAGTATTGTACATGCTCATATTTTTCATTTTCATACTTTTCAGTTGGCCAACATTTCTAAAAATCCCTTTTTTGTATTAGCCTTAAGTAATATTCTAAATTTTGTGACACACGGAAATTTGGATTTTCATTTGTTGCCACTTCAAATCATCAAAATTAAATGAAATAAACATTTGAATGCATCAGTCTGTGTGCAATGAATAAATATAATGTACAAGTTACACCTTTTGAATGCAATTACTGAAATAAATCAAGTTTTTCAAAATATTCTAATTTACTGGCTTTTACCTGTATAAACCAGTGTGGGTGGCACTGGGAGCAGGTGGGTAAAGTGTCTTGCCCAAGGACACAACGGCATTGACTAGGATGGCGGAAGCGGGGATCGAACCTGGAACCCTCAAGTTGCTGGCACGGCCACTCTACCAACCGAGCTATACATGTGCAGGTACTAAAGAGGCAATGGGTAGGAGAGTGTGGAGAGGCGGGGCCGGCGGTCCGACACCGGGGCCCGCTCCAAGATGGTGGCGAGGAGGCGTGGCCTGCGGACCCGCGTCCAAATGGACTACAGGTGCGTGGGTCGGGCAGCTGGGCACAATTAGATAATCTCTGGTCTGTGTATAAAAGCGTGACAGCTGAGAGAGACGAAAAAGGAGGTGGAGAGCCAGAGGCAAGACGCGGAGCAACGTACACAGCGAGAGCAAGACGACGAAGACGAAGACGCGGCCGGCTGAAAAGCGGGAGGCGGATCGAGCAGCAGGTGGAGCCGGAGCTGAAAGGCGGCCAGCAAAAGACTTTCTGTTATTGAAAAATAAAGAAGTCAAACCTCCTCACGACAATGTCGTCCTTGGATGGTCCTGAGAACCCACCCGGAAGCAAGAGTCGGTCACAGAAAGCTAAAGGTTTTGTAGTGTTCTGTGATGACGTAATACGAGAGTACCGTTGTCGTTTGTGACTGACAACGACAAATCTATCCAACAACGGAAGGCACTACGCAGTGTAAACTAATCAGAAGCATTGCGTATTTATTATCACACACACTTCAGCGCAATGTTGTCAACTTGGCAACTTTCTCGCTACATCTACAAACCCCGTTTCCATATGAGTTGGGAAATTGTGTTAGATGTAAATATAAATGGAATACAATGATTTCCAAATCATTTTCAACCCATATTCAGTTGAATATGCTACAAAGACAACATATTTGATGTTCAAACTGATAAACATATTTTTTTTTTGCAAATAATCATTAACTTTAGAATTCGATGCCAGCAACACGTGACAAAGAAGTTGGGAAAGGTGGCAATAAATACTGATAAAGTTGAGGAATGCTCATCAAACACTTATTTGGAACATCCCACAGGTGAACAGGCAAATTGGGAACAGGTGGGTGCCATGATTGGGTATGAAAGTAGATTCCATGAAATGCTCAGTCATTCACAAACAAGGATGGGGCGAGGGTCACCACTTTGTCAACAAATGCGTGAGCAAATTATTGAACAGTTTAAGAAAAACCTTTCTCAACCAGCTATTGCAAGGAATTTAGGGATTTCACCATCTACGGTCCGTAACATCATCAAAGGGTTCAGAGAATTTGGAGAAATCACTGCATGTAAGCGGCTAAGCCCGTGACCTTCGATCCCTTAGGCTGTACTGCATCAACAAGCGACATCAGTGTGTAAAGGTTATCACCACATGGGCTCAGGAACACTTCAGAAACCCACTGTAAGTAACTACAGTTGGTCGGTACATCTGTAAGTGCAAGTTAAAACTCTCCTATGCAAGGCGAAAACCGTTTATCAACAACACCCAGAAACGCCGTCGGCTTCGCTGGGCCTGAGCTCATCTAAGATGGACTGATACAAAGTGGAAAAGTGTTCTGTGGTCTGACGAGTCCACATTTCAAATTGTTTTTGGAAACTGTGGACGTCGTGTCCTCCGGACCAAAGAGGAAAAGAACCATCCGGATTGTTATAGGCGCAAAGTTGAAAAGCCAGCATCTGTGATGGTATGGGGGTGTATTAGTGCCCAAGACATGGGTAACTTACACATCTGTGAAGGCGCCATTAATGCTGAAAGGTACATACAGGTTTTGGAGCAACATATGTTGCCATCCAAGCAACGTTACCATGGACGCCCCTGCATTTCAGCAAGACAATGCCAAGCCATGTGTTACAACAGCGTGGCTTCATAGTAAAAGAGTGCGGGTACTAGACTGGCCTGCCTGTAGTCCAGGCCTGTCTCCCATTGAAAATGTGTGGCGCAATATGAAGCCTAAAATACCACAACAGAGACCCCGGACTGTTGAACAACTTAAGCTGCATATCAAGCAAGAATGGGGAAGAATTCCACCTGAAAAGCTTAAAAAATTGGTCTCCTCAGTTCCCAAACATTTACTGAGTGTTGTTAAAAGGAAAGGCCATGTGACGCATGCCCCTGTGCCAACTTTTTTGCAATATGTTACTGCTGTTACTACTGTACCTTTCAGCATTAATGGCGCCTTCACAGATAGTAAGTTACCCATGTCTTGGGCACTAATACACCCCCATACCATCACAGATGCTGGCTTTTCAACTTTGCGCCTACAACAATCCGGATGGTTCTTTTCCTCTTTGGTCCGGAGGACACGACGTCCAGTTTCCAAAAACAAATGTGGACTCGTCAGACCACAGAACACTTTTCCATTTTGTATCAGTCCATCTTAGATGAGCTCAGGCCCAGCGAAGCCGACGGCGTTTCTGGGTGTTGTTGATAAACGGTTTTCGCCTTCGGGCTTAGCTGCTTAAGTGCAGTGATTTCTCCAGATTCTCTGAACCCTTTGATGATATTACGGACCGTAGATGGTGAAATCCCTAAATTCCTTGCAATAGCTGGTTCAGAAAGGTTTTTCTTAAACTGTTCAACAATTTGCTCACGCATTTCTTGACAAAGTGGTGACCCTCGCCCCATCCTTGTTTGTGAATGACTGAGCATTTCATGGAATCTACAAACCCTGTTTCCATATGAGTTGGGAAATTGTGTTAGATGTAAATATAAACGGAATACAATGATTTGCAAATCCTTTTCAACCCTTATTCAATCGAATGCACTACAAAGACAAGATATTTGTTGTTCAAACTCATAAACTTTTTTTTTTTTTTGCAAATAATAATTAACTTAGAATTTCATGGCTGCAACACATGCCAAAGTAGTTGGGAAAGGGAATGTTCACCACTGTGTTACATGGCCTTTCCTTTTAACAACACTCAGTAAACGTTTGGGAACTGAGGAGACACATTTTTTAAGCTTCTCAGGTGGAATTCTTTCCCATTCTTGCTTGATGTACAGCTTAAGTTGTTCAACAGTCCGGGGGTCTCCATAGTGGTATTTTAGGCTTCATAATGCGCCACACATTTTCAATGGGAAACAGGTCTGGACTACAGGCAGGCCAGTCTAGTACCCGCACTCTTTTGCTATGAAGCCACGTTGATGTAACACGTGGCTTGGCATTGTCTTGCTGAAATAAGCAGGGGCGTCCATGGTAACGTTGCTTGGATGGCAACATATGTTGCTCCAAAACCTGTATGTACCTTTCAGCATTAATGGCACCTTCACAGATAGTAAGTTACCCATGTCTTGGGCACTAATACACCCCCATACCATCACAGATGCTGGCTTTTCAACTTTGCGCCTACAACAATCCGGATGGTTCTTTTCCTCTTTGGTCCGGAGGACACAACGTCCACAGTTTCCAAAAATAGCTGGTTGAGAAAGGTTTTTCTTTAACTGTTCAACAATTTGCTCACGCATTTGTTGACAAAAGTGGTGACCCTCGACCCATCCTTGTTTGTGAATGACTGAGCATTTCATGGAATCTACTTTTATACCCAATCATGGCACCCACCTGTTCCCAATTTGCCTGTTCACCTGTGGGATGTTCCAAATAAGTGTTTGATGAGCATTCCTCAACTTTATCAGTATTTATTGCCACCTTTCCCAACTTTTTCGTCCCGTGTTGCTGGCATCAAATTCTAAAGTTAATGATTATTTGCAAAAAAAAATGTTTTTATCAGTTTGAACATCAAATATCTTGTCTTTGTAGCATATTCAACTGAATATGGGTTGAAAATGATTTGCAAATCATTGTATTCCGTTTATATTTACATCTAACACAATTTCCCAACTCACGCGTACAGAGCTACACCCCTCCCCCAACTCTTTTTCTTTTTTCTTTTTTTTTTTCCCAAGATGGCGGCGCGCACGGACACAGCGGCTTACGGCTCTCCATTTCAGTGCTCTTTCTTCCTTCTTTTCTTCTTGTTTTTTTTCCTTTTGTGCACCACCTGTACTGCAAACACCCGGTACACCCGCCAGTCACTCTTGGATATCGGGAACTCGCACCAGATATCTGTTTCGAGCGACTTTCACCACGAGCACAACATCCCAGATGACATAGCGAGAGCACCGGGCTCTCCGTGGTTTGTTGTCGGGTCTGGGAGACGGCGCAGACGGAGGAGGGAGAGGAAGCAGAAGCGTGGCCGCAGGTCCGGCGTCTTGCTCAGGCTTAGGAAACAAGCCCACAAGCCACCTCTACCGAGCCTGTTCCTCTCCAATGCCAGATCCCTCGTACAGAAGATGGACGACCTGGAGTTACAACTCGCTGGAAACCGCTATGTTCGGGACTGTTGTGCTATGATGATCACCGAAACCTGGCTTCACCCGGAAATACCCGATGCTAGCATGCAGCTAGCCGGCCGCACTCTGCTCCGACAGAACTAAGGACTCCGGTAAGAGCAGAGGAGTGGGGCTCTGTATCTACGTGCATGAGAACTGGTGCAACAACGGGACAATCACTGAACAGCACTGTTGCCCGGACGTGGAGTCTGTTAGATGTCGGCCTTTTTTTCTCCCGAGAGAGCTGTCTGTTGTTATCATCACGGCTTTGTATATTCCACCGGACGCCAAAGTAAACACAGCGCTCTCTCTTCTGCTGAACACCGTCAACGAACAGCAGCGGGCCCACCCCGACGGTGTTCATATCATAGCAGGGGATTTTAATAAGGCCAATCTGAAGACTGTACTCCCTAAGTTCTACCAGCACGTGAAGTGTTCTACAAGGGGCAAGAACACCCTGGACCACGTGTATACCAACATAAAGCACGCGTACAGAGCTACACCCCTCCCCCAGCTTGGACAGTCAACCATCTTTCCCTCCTGCTCTCTCCTACCTACACCCCCATCAGATGCCAGGCCAGGCCCATCACAAAGACTGTTATGACCTGGCCTGACGATGCACTCCCCAAACTTCAGGACTGCTTCCAACACACAGACTGGGACCTCTTCCAACGACAGGAGCTGGAGACAGCCACAGGAACGGTGCTGGACTACATACAGTTCTGCATCGGGAATGTGACTGTGGAAAAAACCATCCGGGTTTACCCCAACAAGAAACCCTGGATGACCAGCCAGGTCCGCACACTCCTCAGGGCCCGCGACGCAGCCTTCAGGTCAGGGGACAGGGCACTGTACAGTGCTGCTAGAGCCGACCTGAAGAGAGGGATTAAAAAAGCAAAGGCGGACCACAGGAGGTACATAGAGTCCCATCTATCCAGCAATAACTCACAGGAGGTGTGGCGGGGCATTCATGACATCACAAACTTCAGAGGCTGCAATATGACAACTGCGGATCAGAGTGCGACACTGGCAGAGGAGCTTAACTGTTTCTTTGCCCGTTTCCAAACCCCCCAGCGACACTCATCTGCTCCAGCCCTGCCCCCGCCCCCACCGGGCTCCGGCACCACTCCACTCACTGTACAGGAGCACAGTGTCAGACGAGTGCTCCTGGCTGTGAACCCCAGGAAGGCTACCGGACCAGACGGAGTACCTGGAAAGGTGCTCAGGACGTGCGCCCACCAGCTCGCTCCCCCCCTCACCTGGATCTTCAACCTCTCCCTGGCTCAGGCAGTCATCCCATCCTGCCTGAAGTCATCTACAATAATCCCGGTGCCAAAAAAGTCTCCCATCACCAGCCTGAATGATTACCGAGCAGTGGCCTTCACCCCGGTAATCATGAAGTGCTTCGAGCGATTGGTTCTCCAGCACATCAAGGACCATATCCCTCCAGACTTCGACCCCCACCAGTTCGCATACCGGGTGAACAGGTCCACAGAGGACGCCATCGCTGTTGCTCTCCACTCTGCTCTGAACCACCTGGAGCAGCAGCAGAGCTACGTCCGGATGCTCTCTGTGGATTATAGCTCTGCCTTCAATACAATAATCCCGGACAGACTCTGCAATAAACTGGACTCTCTTGGCCTCCCCCCTCTCACAAACGCCTGGATAAGGGACTTCCTAACGGACCGACCCCATCCTCCCGCACGCTGAGCATCGGCTCCCCACAGGGCTGTGTGCTGAGCCCCCTCCTCTACTGCCTCTACACCCATGACTGCAGTCCGGCCCACAGTGACAACCTTACCGTCAAGTTCGCTGACGATAACACAGTGGTCGGGCTCATCTCCAGGGGTGACGAGGCTGTCTACAGGGAAGACGTCCTGAAGCTGACGGCCTGGTCTTCGGAGAACAACCTCGCTCTCAACACCAGCAAGACCAGAGAGATCATCGTCGACTTCAGGAGGAGCAGCACCGACCCTGCCCCCCTCTACATCAACGGCGAGCGTGTAGAGAGGGTCCACACCTTCAGGTACCTTGGAGTCCACATCTCTAACGACTTTTCCTGGACAGTCAACACCACATCAATCATCAAGAAGGCTCAGCAGCGGCTACACTTCCTGAGAGTCCTCGGGAAGTACAACCTGAAGCCTGACCTGCTGCTGACCTTCTACCGCTCGTCCATACTGTATTACAGTATGGTACGGCAGCTGCACTGCAGCAGACAGGGAGAGGCTGCAAAGAGTGGTCAAGACGGCTCAGAAGATCATCGGCCGCCCTCTCCCCTCTCTGACGGACATCTACACCTCCCGCTGCCTCAACAGAGCCAGTGCCATCATCAAGGACAGCACCCACCCTGGCTCTGACCTGTTCCACCTGCTGCCCTCTGGGAAGCGCTACAGGTGCATTAAAACCAAAACAAACGCCTGTTTGTTTTGGTTTTAATAATAAAGAACAGCTTCTTCCCCAGGTCCATAACCATCCTGAACGGACTGCCCCATTGTCCCTCATAACTGCCTTCTCTTCGGTGCAATAACCCATTCCACCAACCACCCTGTTTTTTTTCATGTATATATTCATTTCACCCTATATTCATTGCACTTCTATATTTTTTATATGTTTATATATTTACACATTGTTTTTCTAGCATGCACACATCGCACTGTATGGAATGGCCTCAATCTCGTTACCCTGCGTAATGACAATAAAGCTGATTCTGATATGGAAACGGGGTTTGTACTTTTAAACCCAATCATGGCACCCACCTGTTCCCAAATTGGCTGTTCACCTGTGGGATGTTCCAAATAAGTGTTTGATGAGCATTCCTCAACTTTATCAGTATTTATTGCCACCTTTTCCAACTTCTTTGTCACGTGTTGCTGGCATCAAATTCTAAAGTTAATGATTATTTGCAAAAAAAAAAAAAAAATGTTTATCAGTTTGAACATCAAATATGTTGTCTTTGTAGCATATTCAACTGAATATGGGTTGAAAATGATTTGCAAATCATTGCATTCCGTTTATATTTACATCTAACACAATTTCCCAACTCAAATGGAAACAGGGTTTGTACATTTAACTTTCTTTTCACAATGAAAAGCTTCCATCTGCATCGAATCGCACCAAACCGTAATGTTTTAAAAAGTATCGTTAGTAAAGCGTATTGTAACCCATGTATTGAGATTCATATCGGCTCGCCATTTAAGGTAGAGCTGCACAACCTTAGTATGTATTTATATATAATATTCAAAAACAAACACGCAGAACTTGTCCCCCCACTGAAAGACAGAGGAATGTTGGTATTTGCCGCTATTCAGTGTCTACCACACCCGCAAGCCCAAACAGATTAAGGTTGTCTTTGACAGCAGCGCAAATCCAAGGATGTGTCACTAAATTATGTGTTGTTGACAAACCAGACCTTAAGAACTCACTCATAGGCGTCCTTATACGCTTCGGAAAGGAAGCTTTGAACTAGACTACACTGCATTCTATACGGACACTTAAGTAGTCCTAGGTTATATCCACAACGAGACAAGAAAATGTTATGTCTACGGGACTAACCGTGTTACGAGAACCCCCAAATCTTCTCAGCCAAGCAATACGTACCAAGTAGCCAGAACCCAGCAGGTCACACCACTCGTTCTGTTCTCGCTTACCAACTGCCCCTGTGTAACCAGCCCTGACAACTTACTCCAAGATCAAAGTCCCTTTAAATGACTCTTATGATCTTGTTGAGCGTAGCACAGACTAAGATGCCAGACCTCAACCAAACAACTTCTTCTATGTCTCAAACATGCTGTTTTGATACTGCCGCACGTCATATGTAATTTCTAATCGATGCCAAGTAATATCAACCACTGCCTGGGTTGGCACTAATGTGAGACAGGACTCACTGTAGAAGAGTCGAAACAAGCTCAAAACATTATCATTCCAGCAGTACAACAGGATGTGTATGCTGAAGAAATAAAGTGTGTGCAAAAACACGATAAATCACCCCGAACCAGTCCCCTCAAAAACCTAGCCCCCTACCTGGATGAAAGTAGACTCCTTAGAGTAGGAGGTCGCATCATTGACTCAAACTTAAGCCACGGTGAAAAGAACCCACTCATAGTTCCTGGCCACCACTATATTGCAGCTCTTCTCATAAAGCACGACAACAGTATAATACTACACATAGGTCGCCTTTTCACAGAAGGGGCTGTTCGCTCTGCAGGATGGTGGCTCGTGGGTGGCAAGAGAAAGGTGAGCACAATCATCTATCATTGTGTAACCTGCAAAAGACTTTATGCCCCTTTGAGTACACAAAAAATGCAGAACCTCTCTCCAGACCATCTTACAACAGTCCCCTCCATTCACTAATGTGGGCTTAGATTTGTTTGGTCTATGGTTTGTGTCTTCACAACGCACAAGAAGCAACATCCAAAATAAAATGTCGGCTGTCCTATTCACGTGCTTGAGTATTAGAGTAGTTCACAATGAGGTGATAGATTCTCAACACCTCTGGCTTTATTAATGCATTCAGATGTTTTTTGGCAACAAGGGGACTTGTAAAAAAACATTGGCTCTGAAGAAGGTTCCAGTTTTGTAAATGCATGTAAAGAACTGAAAATCCCCTCCAACTTGAACAACACCGCTGTGCTAACCAACATTCCTGGGCTACACCAAGCGTTTCTGGGTTTTGAACATGGACAAGAACACAGATGTACATGGACTGTTAACAAACCCACCATACGCTTCCCACTTTGGCGGGTCATGGGAAAGAATGATTGGACTTGCCCGGAAAATATTGGGCTCAAGACGACTAAACTCACTCACAAAGTTCTTGTCACCTATATGGCAGAGGTGGCAGCTATTATAAATGCAAGACACCTTGTCCCTGTTTCATCGAACCCACTCTTGTAACCCAAAAAGTAACCCCTCTTAAGGCTCTAGCTGTTAACTTTTAAGTGCCAAGCCCAGCACCTGTCAAATACATTCTGGGGCATGTGGAAGAAAAAGTTCATTCCCGCTCTTTAACCATGTCGCAAGTAGCAATCAAGTCAGCCTAACGAGAGCGTAGGTTCTGTCGTTGTACTCAAAGACAGCCAAATTACCCAAAAATAATGGTTGCTCGCACATGTAGTGTAACTCAGGTGTTCCCAAGTAAAGATGCCAAAGTACGGCAAGTAGAACTAAAAGTAGTCAAATCCGATGGCGTTGACCAGTGTTGACCAGACCCATCTCAGAGATCGTACTATTGATTATTTCACGAGAGGTATTTGTTTTTCCCAAATATTTTATGGTGGCATTCATCCATGCCAAGCGGGGATTGTTTCTATTACAACTAAAAGTTGTAAACTTGTGTTGTTAAACTGTGAAATGATTGTCATTTAGTTAATATTAATGTTAATGTCGCCATCCAGTGGTCACGGCAGTTACTGCAACTTTGGGCGGTATAGCTCGGTTGGTAGAGTGGCCGTGCTCGCAACTTGAGGGTTGCAGGTTCGATCCCCGCTTCCGCCATCCTAGTCACTGCTGTTGTGTCCTTGGGCAAGACACTTTACCCACCCGCTCCCAGTGCCACCCACACTGGTTTATATGTAACTTAGATATTGGGTTTCACTATGTAAAGCGCTTTGAGTCACTAGAGAAAAGCGCTATATAAAATATAATTCACTTCACTTTGAAGAGTGTACTGTATTTTGATTTAAACTTTGTTGACCGGAAGTTGCTTCAGCCAAGCAGAGAAAGTTATGGTGACAGCACATACGTCATAGTGTTTTTTTTGGAAGAAATATTGCATACATCTTTTGTTTAAGGTTGCATCACCAGTGAGTAAAAAAAGTTGAATTGTTTTTGTCCAAGATATTGCCAGCTAAACTCATGATTTGATCGTTTAATGAGCCCTTTGTTATGCTAATTAGCTATGATTTGTGATGACATCCAAGATGGCTTTAGTAGTACACATTCACAATTGTTTATCTTCTCCATGCATTATAGCACTTGTGTTTATATTTGCTTAACATATGTATATATTGATTGTATTGTTTGTGTTTTAGTTTCACCTTTTGGAATGTCAATAAAGCTGCTGACAACGCTCATCAGTCTGCAGAGTTGTCGTAATGTGAGAAAGGTGTTTGCATCCAACATGCACCACTAACAGGACATTGTCACAGTGGTCAGGTGACCTTTTTAAAGAAGACTGCAGTCAGGTAAAAAAAAAAAACTTTCCACCCATTATGGAAGCTATTGTCTGTCGAGAAAAAAAATTAAAAGTATAAAGTTGTAATGTGCTCAAATATGTTCTGTTTAGTCTTACCTCATGCCCTTTTCCTTTAAAGCGGACATTGTCAAAAAGTGTTCGCAGTGCTGGAAGTCCTTTATCCGACGTCAGCCTGAGAAAAAAAACATTCAATGTTATACTTTCTTCTTAATCAGCGGTTAACGACTGCTCATCAAAATAAAACTTTAGTTTTTTTTCTAAAACACCAAAAGCAGCTCTTAAAATTTTCATTTCAGTGAAAGTGGTTGACCCCTGTTGCTAGGTAGACAAGTTCAACACTCTGGTTGGTTGTTTACAACAGGTCGGAATAAATCAACAATCGTCGAAAAAAACGGTGCATAATAACAAAAATAATACTACATTCAACAATATCATTAATGTCATTGTCTAATTTGCATAATTGGTCATGACTCATATATCCATGTCATTTTTATGGATTTTCTGGTAGAGCAAAAAACACGCAGATTGCGTACACAACGCATCTTGCTACGTACCCTCCCGCAGATCTTTAAGAGCACATCGCAAAAAAATCGAGCTTTGCCCCGTGTTAACTAATGAGGACTAAGAAAAACAACAAGGTCATGTAAACTTCCCAAATCCTTAAAGACATTATAAGGACAATTTCCATAAAAAAATGTTTATGTTATTTTATTTTGTTATCCCTAGCACATGTTTCATGTTTTTATTTATTCTTTCCTTATAGTAGTTTTGTCTCAATTTCTTGATTACTGTTTGAAAATTTTAAAAGAAAAATTATGTCTATGTACATGTTTTGAAAAAATGCCTCTGGACATTGAATTTAAAGCTTTTTGATGCCATTTAAGGGCCTTTTTTTTTTTTTTTTCGCAAAATCATTTAATGACTTTTAATGGTTTTTAATGACCTGCGGAAACCTAGCGTTAGTACCTGATAGTGTCTTATAGGGCCAGAAAAAAAATTACATTCACAGAAAGACCCATTTAGAGTGTGGGAGAAAGGTAGATGTATTTGTTGCAGGCCGCCACTTGTAAATCAACCAAATGAAAACACTAATTTATCAGTAATAGATAAGGAGAGGGGTTGAATAAGCTCTTTATACCGTATTTTTCTGACTATAAGTCGCAGTTTTTTTCGTTGTTATTAGTCCTGGGTTCAATCCCGGGCTCGGGATCTTTCTGTGTGGAGTTTGCATGTCCTCCCCGTGACTGCGTGGGTTCCCTCCGGGTACTCCGGCTTCCTCTCACCTCCAAAGACATGCACCTGGGGATAAGTTGATTGGCAACACTAAATTGGCCCTAGTGTGTGAATGTGAGTGTGAATGTTGTCTGTCTATCTGTGTTGGCCCTGCGATGAGGTGGCGATTTGTCCAGGGTGTACGCCGCCTTCCGCCCGATTGTAGCTCCAGCGCCCCCCGCGACCCCAAAGGGAATAAGCGGTAGAAAATGGATGGATGGATGGATGGCCGAGGGTGCGACTTATACTCAGGAGCGACTTACAGGTAAAAGCCAGTAAATTAGAATATTTTGAAAAACTTGATTTATTTCAGTAATTGCATTCAAAAGGTGTAACTTGTACATTATATTTATTCATTGCACACAGACTGATGCATTCAAATGTTTATTTCATTTAATTTTGATGATTTGAAGTGGCAACAAATGAAAATCCAAAATTCCGTGTGTCACAAAATTAGAATATTACTTAAGGCTAATACAAAAAGGGGATTTTTAGAAATGTTGGCCAACTGAAAAGTATGAAAATGAAAAATATGAGCATGTACAATACTCAATACTTGGTTGGAGCTCCTTTTGCCTCAATTACTGCGTTAATGCGGCGTGGCATGGAGTCGATGAGTTTCTGGCACTGCTCAGGTGTTATGAGAGCCCAGGTTGCTCTGATAGTGGCCTTCAACTCTTCTGCGTTTTGGATCTCAGGAAACAGAGTGGACCGACACCAGCAGATGACATGGCACCCCAAACCATCACTGATGGTGGAAACTTTACACTAGACTTCAGGCAACGTGGATCTTGTGCCTCTCCTGTCTTCCTCCAGACTCTGGGACCTCGATTTCCAAAGGAAATGCAAAATTTGCTTTCGTCAGAAAACATGACTTTGGACCACTCAGCAGCAGTCCAGCTGGTGTCGGTCCACTCTGTTTCCTGAGATCCAGGGTCAACGCAGCCGTCTACCAGCAAGTTTTAGAGCACTTCATGCTTCCTGCTGCTGACCTGCTCTATGGAGATGGAGATTTCAAGTTCCAACAGGACTTGGCGCCTGCACACAGCGCAAAATCTACCCGTGCCTGGTTTACGGACCATGGTATTTCTGTTCTAAATTGGCCCGCCAACTCCCCTGACCTTAGCCCCATAGAAAATCTGTGGGGTATTGTGAAAAGGAAGATGCAGAATGCCAGACCCAAAAACGCAGAAGAGTTGAAGGCCACTATCAGAGCAACCTGGGCTCTCATAACACCTGAGCAGTGCCAGAAACTCATCGACTCCATGCCACGCCGCATTAACGCAGTAATTGAGGCAAAAGGAGCTCCAACCAAGTATTGAGTATTGTACATGCTCATATTTTTCATTTTCATACTTTTCAGTTGGCCAACATTTCTAAAAATCCCTTTTTTGTATTAGCCTTAAGTAATATTCTAATTTTGTGACACACGGAATTTTGGATTTTCATTTGTTGCCACTTCAAATCATCAAAATTAAATGAAATAAACATTTGAATGCATCAGTCTGTGTGCAATGAATAAATATAATGTACAAGTTACACCTTTTGAATGCAATTACTGAAATAAATCAAGTTTTTCAAAATATTCTAATTTACTGGCTTTTACCTGTATGTGTGAAATTATTAACACATTACCGTAAAATATCAAATAATATTATTTAGCTCATTCACGTAAAAGACTAGATCAGGGGTCGGCAACCCAAAATGTTGAAAGAGCCATATTGGACCAAAAATACAAAAAAAATCTGTCTGGAGCCGCAAAAAATTAAAAGCCATATTACATACAGATAGTGTGTCATGAGATATACATTGAATTAAGAGGACTTAAAGGAAACTAAATTACCTCAAATATAGCTACAAATGAGGCATTATGATGCAATATGTACATATAGCTAGCATAAATAGCATGTTAGCATCGATTAGCTTGCAGTCATGCAGTGACCAAATATGTCTGATTAGCACTCCAACAAGTCAATAACATCAACAAAACTCACCTTTCATGCACAACCTTAAAAGTTTGGTGGACAAAATGAGACAAAAAAAGAAGTGGCATAAAACACGTCCTCGAAAGTCGGAGAAAGTTGTAAAAGGTGAGTTCAAGGACCGCCAAAATTAGTAGGACAAAACGGCGCTCGCCAAATACTCGAATCAGTGAAGCATGTTTAATACAAACAGTGTGCTTTATAACAATTAGGGAGGTTTGTGTCATGTTTGTCCTCCTACAGAAACCATATTAAAACAAAAAATAGATTTGTTTTCCCCTCATCTTTTTCCATTTTTCATACATTTCTGAAAAAGCTCCAGAGAGCCAGGAGGGCAGCGCTATGCGGCTCTAGAGCCGCGGGTTGCCGACCCCTGGACTAGACGTATAAGATTTCATCGGATTTAGCGATTAGGAGTGACAGATTGTTTGGTAAACGTATAGCATGTTCTATATGTTATAGTTATTTGAATGACTCTTACCATAATATGTTACGTTAACATACCAGGCACGTTCTCAGTTGGTTATTTATGCATCATATAACGTACACTTATTCAGCCTGTTGTTCACTATTCTTTATTTATTTTAAATTACCTTTCAAATGTCTGTTCTTGGTGTTGGGTTTTAGCAAATAAATGTCCCCAAAAAAAGCTACTTATACTCCAGCGCAACTTATATATGTTTTTTTCCTTCTTTATTATGCATTTTCGGCCGGTGCGACTTATACTCCGAAAAATACGGTACTCATTTTCACACATGCTGACTTGTGCAAATGTAACCACCATTAACTAATTTATTTAAGCATTTTCTGGAGAAAAAAAATAAAGCATTTCATACCAACAACAAAAATGAGAGAATAACTAAAAACTACAAAAAAAAGTTTAATTTAATTGTCAAATATTATTTTAATAGTTAAAGCAAACTACAGTAAACGGTGACACAATATTTACCATAGCCCTTTAACTGTTTGTGATTATTTTTGCAGAGAAGCTGTCAGACCCCAATCATCATATTTAGAACACTCCCAGCTATTTACTTTATACCACAATCTACCAATATTGTTCTGTTGTCCTTCAAATCAATAAAAATTAATGGGGGTGATGCGCAATAGAAACAAAAAAGTAATTCCAGCATTTTAGCAGGCACATAAATCAAGTCACTTAGAAGGCTCCCTGACCTAAGAGTTGCTGGCCTCTGCTTTATTTTCCCTCGTTTATAATTATGCTAGATCATATTCTAATGCTTTAAAAACTTGAATGACAACACATAAACACTTAAAAAGGTTTTACCCTCACATTGGACATACAATATAAGGGGATACAAACCTGTGGGAGTCCAACTTGGGCTGGGGTCTCCTCACTCCTTTTCTTTTGGCAGTCGGAACCTCAGCAAGCTGGGACACTTCACCATCTTTTTCATCTGTTGGAACAGCAACACATTTAGTGACACAGGACATTTGCTTTCAATCACTTGGGCAAAGAGTTTGCAGCCCTGGTGTTCCCATACTTTCAATTAAAGCCACACAATTAATAACATTTTAATCACAATCACAATTTTGGTTGCCACAATTTAAAGAAGGTGATTGTCTGCGATTATAAACATTTAAAGAGGATGCACTCATCCTGGAGAGTCACCAGGTAAAATAGGTACTAAGAGAATCAATACAAACAAGGCAGCTGGACCAGAGAGAATTATTCAATGTCATCTCCAAGGATCTCGACAACCATAAATTGGCTTATTGAGAAACAAATCTGTGGAGGATGAAGTCTTAGTTGCAATTCATTCATCCTTTTCATTTGGAACATCCAAACACATATGTAAGAAGTATTGTTTGTGATTTTAGCTATGTTATAATACTATAAACCCACATAGGCTGATGTTTAAACTCAACAATCCGGTACTGTCTGTCTCGCTCGCGCATGGATCTTGGATTTTCTTACTCACGGACCACAGCGTGTTAGAATTGGTAACTAGAGCTCTTCAACCCTGGTGATCTATCCTGCCCTCTTTACCCTGTTACACATGACTGTACTCCCATCCACTTCACCAGCACTGTGACAAAATTCACAGATGACACTACTATAGTGAAGCATATCACAAATGAAAGGAGACATTTTAAGGAAAGCAAGTTAAACATTCATCAAAATGGTGTCTGGAAATCAACTTGGTGTTAAATGTTACCATGACAAAGGAGATCATCATATATTCAACAAATGAATAGTTAAGTGGTGGAGATTGTGCACACTGGTAAATATTTAGGTATTTACTCCACCAAACAACCTTAAATGGTCCCTAAACATCTTGCACTTGGTAAAGAAATCCCATAAAAGATTGTTTTTCCTGAGGAAGCTGAAGCGGATTGGAATGCACAGGCGGTTTAATTTCCACAGGTGCACATTGAGAACATCCCAGTAATTGAGTATATCAGTGTATGGTACTCAAATTGCAGAGTAGAAAACAAGGAACACCTATTGCTTGTGGTGAAATCAGCACAGAAGAGCATGGGCTTTACATTACCAAACCTGAATACCGTATACTCTTCAAACTGAAGGAGCATAAGCAGAGACACAACACACCAAGGCCGCATGTTCACACCTCCGCCGTTGGGTGAAAGAGATAACAATCCATTACAACAAGGACAAACAGACAAAAGAACAGCTTTTTCCTCCAAGGTGGTGGCCTACATAATGCTTGGCCCTCCCAAAACATCACATCTTTAACATGTAACATGTCTTTTAAAAAGAAAATGAACATTTAGACAAAAACATTGTTTGAAAAACATTTCAATAGCATGTACTACAAACAACTACCGCATCTACCGGTATTCATGCAATCTGCTTCCGCTTATCCAAGGTCAGTTCGCGGGGGCAGCAGGCTAAGCAGAGAACCCCAGACTTTCCTCTCCCCAGCCATTTCGTTCATTTCCTCCCGGGGGATCCCGAGGCGTTCTCAGACCAGTCTGGAGACATAGTCTCCCAAACGTCTCCTGGGCCTTCCCCGTGGCCTCCTACCGGTCGGGCACCAAACGGCTCCTGGGCCTTCCCCGTGGCCTCCTACCGGTCGGTTGTGCCCTAACACCTCCCCAGGGAGACGACTGGGGGGCATTCTGACCAGATGCCTTAACCATCTCATCTGGCTTTTCTCGATGTGGAGGAGCAGCGGCTTTACTTTGAGCTCCTCCCAAATGGCCAGATGAAGCCATCAGAAACATATCATCTGCTAAAAGCAGAGACCTAATCCTGCAGCCACCAACCAAATTCCCTAAACGGCCTGACTGTACCTAGAAATTCCAACCCTCACTGAAAACGGGTGCAACTTACTGCTGGCAACACGGACCAAGCTCTGACAACCTTCATATAGGGAGCAGACAGCCACAGACAGTCCGATACCCCATACTCTCTGAGCACTCCCCACAGGATTTCCCGAGGGACACGGTCGAATGCCTTCTCCAAGTCCACAAAGCACATTTAGACTGTTTGGGAAAACTCCCATGCACCCTCAAGGACTCTGCTGAGAGAATAGAGCTGGTCCACACTTCCACGACCAGGACAAAAACCACACTGCTCCTACTAAATCAGAGGTTCAACTTTCTGGCATAGTCTCCTCTTCAGTACACCTGAATAGACCTTACCGAGAAGGCTGAGGAGTGTGATCCCACGATAGTTGGAACTCGCCTTCTTAAAAGAGAGGAACCACCATCCTGGTCTGCCAATCCAAAGGTACCAACCCGATGTCCACGCAATGTTGCAGTCTTGTCAACCAAGACAACCCCACAGCATCCAGAGCCTTAAGGAACTCCGGGCGGATATCATCCACCCTCGGGGCTTTGCCACAGAGGAGTTTTTTTAACTACCTCGGCAACCTCGACCGCAGAAATAGGAGAGCCCACCAGATTTCCCAGGCACTGCTTCCTCATAGTGGGATTGAGGAGGTCTTTGAAGTATTCCCTCCACCTATCCACAACATCCTGAGTTGAGGTCAGCAGCACACCATCCCCACCATACATGGTGTTGACAGTGTACTGCTTCCTTCTCCTGAGGTGGCGGATGATAGTCCAGAATCACTTCGAGGCCGTCCGGAAGTCATTTTCCAAGGCTTCCCGAGCTCATCTCATGTCCGAGTTTTTGCCTCAGCGACCACCGAAGCCACATACCGCTTGGCCTGTTGGTACCTGTTCACTGCCTTCTGAGTCCCATGACCCAAAAAGACCCGATAGGACTCTTTCTTCAGCTTGACGGCATCCCTCACCGCTGGTCGACACCAGAGGGTTCTGGAACTACCGCCACGACAGGCACCAACCACCTTGCGGCCACAGCTCCAATCGGTCGCCTCGACAATAGAGGTACAAAACATAGTCCACTTGGAATCAATGTCCAGCGCCTCCTTCGCAACATGTTAAAAATTCTTCCAGAAGTAGGAATTGATACTCTCTCCGACGGGGGAGACTGCTAGACATTCCCAGCAGACCCTCACATTGCGTTTGGGCCTGCTAGGTCTGTCTGGCATCCTCCCCCACCATCGGAACCAACTAACTCCGGTGGTGATCAGTCGAAACTCCTCCCTTCTTCCCCTGAGTGTCCAAAACATGAGACTGCAAATCTGATGACACTACCACAAAGTCAATCATCGAACTGCGGCCTAGAGTGTCCTGGTGCCAAGTGCACCTTTAAGTTTAAACATGGTGTTTATTATGGACAATCTGTGACGAGCAATAAAGTCCAATAACAAAACACCACTTTGGTTCACATTCGTTCCTCCCAATCACGCCTCTCCAGGCTTCACTGGCGTTGCCAATGTGAGCGTTGAAGTCACCCAGCAGAACAAAGGAATCACCTGAAGGAACACTCTAGTATTCCCTCGAGGAAATCCAAAAAGGGCGGGTACTCTGAGCTGCTGTTTGGTGCGTAAGCACACACAACAGTCAGGACCCGTCCCCCCACCCAAGGCAGAGGGAAGCTACCCTTTCGTCAACTGGGTTAAACTCTGAGAGTTTCGAGAGGCTTTGACGGTACAACAAGAATTGCCACCCCAGCCCGTTGCCTCTCACTGCTTGCAACGCCAGAGTGGAAGAGAGTCCAGCCCCTCTCTAGAGGACTGGTTGCAAAGCCCTTGTTCTACATATCTAGCCGGAACTTCTCTACCTCGCGCCCCAGCCCAGGCTCCTTCCCCCCCAGCGAAGTGACTTTCCAGGTCGCAAGAGCTCGCTTCTGTAGCCTTGGATCGGACCGCCAAGGGCCCTGCCTTCAGCTGCCGCCCAAATCACACTGCACCCGACCTTTATGCCCCCTCCTATGAGTGGTGAGTCCTTTGGAGGGGGAACCCACCTTGCCTCTTCGGGCTGTGCCCGGCCGAGCCCCATGGGGACAGGCCCGGCTACCAGGCGCTCACTATCAAGCCCCACCTACAGCAGTTTTATGAAATACATCAGGGACCTGACTAATACAGTGTCTCATTTGGGCAGAACCCCACAAAATGTGCTTTACCACCGTCATAAAAAAAGGTTAGGTGTGGAAGTGTGCAGAGCACCTCCACAAGCCTTTGAGTCACGACTAGCCACAGTGCCAAGCAGACAGAACTTGCAGACTACATACTTGTAATAAATATGATTAGAATATTTGAGCATTACGTTTGTGTTCAATTACAGTGTGTTTATCCTAAACATTCCTGCCATCTCATTTTACACACTATAACATTTTTACCAAGTCTTTTTTTTTTTTGGACAATACCACAATAACAACGCCTTAACACTGTGACAATATCATAACGTGAGATTTTGATATTGTTACATCGCTAATAACCGCACTTTGATCAACTCACGGACTGTTGACACTGCTCATTTACCCGCTAGCTAGCTTTAATGTCTTTCCGTATAAATAATAATAATAATGGATTAGATTTATATAGCCCTTTTCTAGACACTCAAAGCGCTTCACAGAGAAGTGAGAACCAATCATTCATTCACAACTGGTGGTGGTAAGCTACACTTGTAGCCACAGCTGCCCTGGGGTAGACTGACGGAAGAAATATGACACAGAGGTATCTACAACAGGTAGACCCGCACGACGTCACATAAACCAGAAGTGAAGCACACAACACCAATTTTGCCTTTGTTTGATTAAAAAGAACACTCAAAAACCTTTACAGATTAAAACAGAAGAAGATAAACATTCAAACACTCAAATAAAATTATATGGAAGAAGCCAGAACAGTATTTTTTGTAATATATTGTGCGTCTAATTCATTTAATTTTTTAAAGAAAACTTGGTTGAAAGATTTCACTGTGTATAAGTACTTTTTGAGGACAATCAACAATACCGTGACAATAATATTTTCATCCCTCGCATGCATCACGGCCAATTATGCAAATAACGAGATGACCTCCCAAACCCCACAACCCACCACTATGAATAGACTGCAGTCCTATGAGAAGGACTGTAGACCCCTATGTAGACACAAACCATACATTTTAAAATGGAAAGTGAAAACAGCTTGTCGGTAGCTTTTCACCATTTCCAAACGGGTATCCTCCCTGGCCTGGAGACAGAGGTGGAGGAAGCGGAGAGAATGTTTCGTTCTCCAAGTTGTCATATCTAGCAGTTTTCACCATGATGTGTAGTCCCTGCAGAAAGTTAGATGTTTGTCAGTTACAGTTTACACTGTTATGTTTATTAATTTTATTGTCTTCTACTATACACTTTTCTAAAAATCGTTTGCAATGGTAGTCATTAATATTTTATTTTTTATAGAGTTATAAAAATTCAAGTAGGAAGGTAGAAGTGGGCAGCTCCATCCAAATGCCAATATTGTCAAAAGCAGGGCAGTATCAGCATCGAATGCTAGTGATGATTTACCTTAAATGTGCTTATTCTGTCATGTTCAACTCTATGCAAACGACTCTGTTGTTTACCATTCCAATATTGATACATCACAAATAGAGAATAAATTGCAAAATGTTTTCAATACTGTACCAGGGGTCCCCAACCTTTTCTGCACCTCGGACCGGTTTAATGTAGGCATTATTTTTAGGGACCAGCTCTCCAATTGTGCCAGATAAATACAGCAAAAATAAGTGCATGGAAAATACAACTCACTATAACGCTAAATTAGTGGGAGCCCTGTGCTTGTTTCTTTGCAATGAGATGCCCAGCAGGTTACCATCAACCTGCTGGGGACTGCAGATGGAAATCAGCCTTTGGCTACAATATGTCCCATTTATATTTTGTATGTTCACTAATGGGACCAGCTCTATACTCTCGGCAGGGTCCTTGAGGGTGCATGGGAGTTTGCCCAACCAGTCTACATGTGCTTTGTGGACTTGGAGAAGGCATTCGACCGTGTCCCTCGGGAAGTCCTGTGGGGAGTGCTCAGAGAGTATGGGGTTTCGGACTGTCTGATTGTGGCGGTCCGCTCCCTGTATGATCAGTGTCAGAGCTTGCTTCGCATTGCCGGCAGTAAGTCGGACACGTTTCCGGTGAGGGTTGGACTCCGCCAAGGCTGCCCTTTGTCACCGATTCTGTTCATAACTTTTATGGACAGAATTTCTAGGCGCAGTCAAGGCGTTGAGGGGATCCGGTTTGGTGGCTGCAGGATTAGGTCTCTGCTTTTTGCAGATGATTTGGTCCTGATGGCTTCATCTGGCCAGGATCTTCAGCTCTCACTGGATCGGTTCGCAGCTGAGTGTGAAGCGACTGGGATGAGAATCAGCACCTCCAAGTCCGAGTCCATGGTTCTCGCCCGGAAAAGGGTGGAGTGCCATCTCCGGGTTGGGGAGGAGATCTTGCCCCAAGTGGAGGAGTTCAAGTACCTCGGAGTCTTGTTCACGAGTGAGGGAAGAGTGGATCGTGAGATCGACAGGCGGATCGGTGCGGCGTCTTCAGTAATGCGGACGCTGTATCGATCCGTTGTGGTGAAGAAGGAGCTGAGCCGGAAGGCAAAGCTCTCAATTTACCGGTCGATCTACGTTCCCATCCTCACCTATGGTCATGAGCTTTGGGTTATGACCGAAAGGACAAGATCACGGGTACAAGCGGCCGAAATGAGTTTCCTCCGCCGGGTGGCGGGGCTCTCCCTTAGAGATAGGGTGAGAAGCTCTGCCATCCGGGGGGAGCTCAAAGTAAAGCCGCTGCTCCTCCACATCGAGAGGAGCCAGATGAGGTGGCTCGGGCATCTGGTCAGGATGCCACCCGAGCGCCTCCCTAAGGAGGTGTTTAGGGCATGTCCGACCGGTAGGAGGCCACGAGGAAGACCCAGGACACGTTGGGAAGACTATGTCTCCCGGCTGGCCTGGGAACGCCTCGGGATTCCCCGGGAGGAGCTGGACGAAGTGGCTGGGGAGAGGGAAGTCTGGGCTTCCCTGCTTAGGCTGCTGCCCCCGCGACCCGACCTCGGATAAGCGGAAGAAGATGGATGGATGGATGGATGTTCACTAATGTGCATTGTATCATGTCACAAAGTTATAACAATTATAACAAATGGCAACTTCCTATGAGGAGTTTTATTGTACATCTATAAACAAGCTTATTGGTGTGTCTAGTGTAGGCAAAAGTTCAGTCGGAGAAAATGCAGTCCATCCATCCATAACGTGACACAGGTCTCACAAAGAGGCAGGTTATTCAGCACCTCAAACTTGACACCTCATTGGCTGGTTCTGAGACAGGATCGATTTCTTCAGTCTTGGTATCGAACAATTATCGACGCCGATATTTGGCATTTTGACGTACAGTATATCGATATTGACCTCTTTTTATCGGTATCGGGCTTTCTTTTTTACAAAACTAAATCAGTAGTTACCATTTTATATATATATATATATATATATATATATATATACACACACATACATACATACATATATATATGTATATATACATACATACATATATATATGTATATATATATATATATATATATATATATATATATATATATATATACATACATACATACATACATACATACATACATATATATATATATATATATACACACATACATATATATATGTAAATATATATGATACCAGTGTTTCGTATAAAACAATAATAAGTACTGAAGTAGACAGTAATACCGTAGATAGTAATAACCATGCCCCACCCCTCCTTTCTTTCTATGGAGTGCTGGTCGCCGACAGCACATCTCCTCTACTTACATGAAGTTGTCAATACGTCCTTTTTTGTCGGGAATTCAAGTTTTAGCCCATCTTTCCTGGGGTCTTTTTACGTTTTGTGTTTTCGCTACTGCGACGAGTCGCCCGACAAGCCTCACAGCGTGGGCTCATTAAAGGTGCGCAGCAAGTTTTTATGTTCCGTGATTCAATCAAAATAACGGGACAGAGATGGATGGACGATGCCAAAAATCCAAACTTTGTTTAAATTGACAAATAGGAGACTCACATAAGTACAGAAGGAGGCAGCAGCTCGCACTTTCGTTAACATCCTGGAATAAATGATATCAGCCAGCTTGAAAAATGTCTCACCTATCAGCTACATGAAGGAGCCTAGAATTGTTTGTATTTAAATATTTGCCATATAAAGAAATCCTATTTTTCATATTCATCATACCATATTGAGAAATAATTGAGAATAGGAAGTGAACATATGTGTTAGTAATTACTATGAAATGGAAAAATGGTAGAATTAAATAAGATTTGCTTCTTCCTACACCTTTTCGGACATGTAAGAGCAATGGAAATATGTAAAATATGTGATTAGGGTTGGCTATATGGCTGAAAACTGTATCAAGATATACGTTCGTTTTTTTTTTATTGATCGATATCAATAATTATTGATATTTTTTATGATTTATTTACGAAAGCCAATAAATACTGTTATGCAATTTCCAACTTACCAAGGGTGCTATTTATCAGTGGAGAAGGTGTCTGTTAGCCAGGTATGATGAGCGCAGATAACTAAGATGGTACAATAAATGCAGTCGATTTGAAGTTTGTTTCAGTTTTGAGACAATAGTAGCAGTAGTGTATAAGCTATTGAACACTACACAAAGTAGTTTGGGAAGCAACCAATTAAACCAACACATTGGAAGTGTCAAATGTTGATGCTCCTCTTAGACAAACATAATAAAGTTGTTTGTGAAATTCTCTGATGTTGTTTGGGGCTAAATTAACAACATTAGCGTGGCATTTGACATTGTCGCTACTGGTCTGACGTGTCCTAAAAATAATGTAAAAACAAACAAACACTTGAAGCCTTGTCCAGCTGTTTACTGACGTATATGATTCATGTTTAAATACATTTTATTGCAAATGAATATCGGCTCCAAAAATATTGGTAGATCTCTACTGTAGTCTTTATTTAACGGAAGTGACTCTTCGAGTTTTGAAGCAGCAAATAATTCTGCACTGAATTTTTACACTGAAATTTTTCCTCGATGACTTTTGCTGAGATAGGCTCCAGCACCCCCCGCGACCCCAAAAAAGACAAGCAGCAGAAAATGGATGGATGGACTTTTAAAACATTATTTAACAAACTGAATTGTTAAACCCACGAATTGTGTTCACAACTTTTTATTCAACGAAATAGCATAACTGCATAATTTGAGGTTAAATAAAAAAATCAAACGCAAAAAATTAAGTTACATGTATTCAGTGTCCCAAAAGAAACTTTCGGAATCAAGACACAAATTTACCTTCATACACTTCCTCATTAAAGGCCATTCATAAAAGTATTTATTGGAAATGAATCATAACTTGCTCATTTGTCGACAAATGTAATGCAGTTTTACTTTGTTGTCAACATCATATAATGCGCTATTAGTTTGACTGAATTACCTATGGACAATTAGTCTCAGTGTTCTTGTTTCAAGCATACCGTGTAGAGTGAAAGACTATGCAGCACAATGTCCAAGCAATCCTGTTTTCATTTCCGTGCCTTTTACAATCACTCTGACACTTTGAAAAAATAGAAAGCTGGGATTTATTTTCAATATGCATGCATTGCCTTCAATGGGAACCTTGCCCCGACCAAGGTGGCCGTCATAAAAGGCATGTCACCAGCATGGCTGCTACAGCACGGTGGAGGGTCTAGCTTTCTGTACATACAGGTAAAAGCCAGTAAATTAGAATATTTTGAAAAACTTGATTTATTTCAGTAATTGCATTCAAAAGGTGTAACTTGTACATTATATTTATTCATTGCACACAGACTGATGCATTCAAATGTTTATTTCATTTAATTTTGATGATTTGAAGTGGCAACAAATGAAAATCCAAAATTCCGTGTGTCACAAAATTAGAATATTACTTAAGGCTAATACAAAAAAGGGATTTTTAGAAATGTTGGCCAACTGAAAAGTATGAAAATGAAAAATATGAGCACGTACAATACTCAATACTTGGTTGGAGCTCCTTTTGCCTCAATTACTGCGTTAATGCGGCGTGGCATGGAGTCGATGAGTTTCTGGCACTGCTCAGGTGTTATGAGAGCCCAGGTTGCTCTGATAGTGGCCTTCAACTCTTCTGCGTTTTTGGGTCTGGCATTCTGCATCTTCCTTTTCACAATACCCCACAGATTTTCTATGGGGCTAAGGTCAGGGGAGTTGGCGGGCCAATTTAGAACAGAAATACCATGGTCCGTAAACCAGGCACGGGTAGATTTTGCGCTGTGTGCAGGCGCCAAGTCCTGTTGGAACTTGAAATCTCCATCTCCATAGAGCAGGTCAGCAGCAGGAAGCATGAAGTGCTCTAAAACTTGCTGGTAGACGGCTGCGTTGACCCTGGATCTCAGGAAACAGAGTGGACCGACACCAGCAGATGACATGGCACCCCAAACCATCACTGATGGTGGAAACTTTACACTAGACTTCAGGCAACGTGGATCATGTGCCTCTCCTGTCTTCCTCCAGACTCTGGGACCTCGATTTCCAAAGGAAATGCAAAATTTGCATGGTTGGGTGATGGTTTGGGGTGCCATGTCATCTGCTGGTGTCGGTCCACTCTGTTTGCTGAGATCCAGGGTCAACGCAGCCGTCTACCAGCAAGTTTTAGAGCACTTCATGCTTCCTGCTGCTGACCTGCTCTATGGAGATGGAGATTTCAAGTTCCAACAGGACTTGGCGCCTGCACACAGCGCAAAATCTACCCGTGCCTGGTTTACGGACCATGGTATTTCTGTTCTAAATTGGCCCGCCAACTCCCCTGACCTTAGCCCCATAGAAAATCTGTGGGGTATTGTGAAAAGGAAGATGCAGAATGCCAGACCCAAAAACGCAGAAGAGTTGAAGGCCACTATCAGAGCAACCTGGGCTCTCATAACACCTGAGCAGTGCCAGAAACTCATCGACTCCATGCCACGCCGCATTAACGCAGTAATTGAGGCAAAAGGAGCTCCAACCAAGTATTGAGTACCGGTATTGTACATGCTCATATTTTTCATTTTCATACTTTTCAGTTGGCCAACATTTCTAAAAATCCCTTTTTTGTATTAGCCTTAAGTAATATTCTAATTTTGTGACACACGGAATTTTGGATTTTCATTTGTTGCCACTTCAAATCATCAAAATTAAATGAAATAAACATTTGAATGCATCAGTCTGTGTGCAATGAATAAATATAATGTACACGTTACACCTTTTGAATGCAATCACTGAAATAAATCAAGTTTTTCAAAATATTCTAATTTACTGGCTTTTACCTGTATATAGGCTAGATGTGACACGTCCCTTTAAAATGCTTGTCTGCGGTGGTCCTACGCGAGTAGGGGCAAAGTGTTGGCATTCCATGAAAAAAGAAGAATAAATGCTGTGTTTTAATAGCATATGTTTTGACGTTGACGATCAAGTAAATTTGGTTGAGGAATAAGAAGGTTATGATTTATCTTCCAAATCTGCGCTGCTGGAGGTAAATAAACCCAATCAACCCGGAAAAAGTATCCCGGGTCACTTCCGCTTCTGAAATGGCGGGAACAAAACCCCGAAACAAAAGTAAACACTACATAATAATGTAGTTGCTAGCTTGTTAGCGAACAGCCGCTAGTATATAGGCCCAAAACCATCTGTTCCAACAGCAGCCTGTCAACAAGTTTCGCTTGCCACAGACAAGTTAATATTTTCGCCAAGTTACCATTGCGCAACCGGACATTTAAAACACGAATTAAATAAATGTAACAAAAATGTACATTGACTAGGATGAAAAACCACAAGTAGTAGTTGCAATTTTAGCAGATAACAGGAAGAACCGACGTGCCTTACTCGCTGTCCCGTGAACAGAGCAGTGCAACAAGGGAACCCACAGGCAGAGGATGGTTGGACCGATCTACACTTCTTTTTCCGTCTTCGTCTTCGTCTTCTTCTACTTCTTTGGTTTAATGGTGGTTGGCAAGCAACACTGTGGTATGCATTACCGCCACCTTCTGATATGGAGTGTGACCGAGATGAAACCCTTCTTCTTTTTCTTCTTTCTTCTTCTTCTTTTTTGTTTTTTTATGGCGGTTGGCAAGCAACCTTGTGGTGTGCATTACCGCCACTTACTGTATTGGAGTGTGGACCGAGGTGGATCCCTACTCTATATTCTTTTATTTAACCCAGTATATTTTAAATATGTGCATATTGCTTTATAACCTATGTGTTCTGAGTGCAGTCCAAATATATCTTCCACTGCTAACCTAATATTCTCTTTCGCTAACTTACTTTCCAGTATTACCCTTTCTCTATACATAGTTTTCACGCCCGACTGATTTCCCATGATGCTCCGCGCGATCCGCCATTTTGAAAGGCAAGCGCACCGGTACAACATCAGCAAATTCATATATACGAACCCGTTCACAAACGTATGCATAATGGCCGAGAAACCAGCAAAAAAGAAGTATAAAGAAGGCTTGGACAACCAGACGTTGGAAAGATACAACCAGAAGACACAATGCATAGGCGTTGACCCGTACGAAGTGCCGAAACAAAGTTTCACGTATGACCACAAATGCCTCCCGGCCATAACGTACATAGACATTTTGAACTACCTCGTCAATTACACCAGTGCCTATACAATGGAGGAATTGAGGGCATTCAAGTCTCTGGAGGCGTACAACCAGTTTATTAACGGATGGGTCAGCGACGTTAAAAGCATGACTGCAAACGAGAAAGTGCTTGTAGTGGGCAGGGTATGTATATATAACGTACATTAAAACCATGTGTTTAGCGAGGACACGTCGGACTCCTTAGGATAAGGGGAGTCTTTACATTGCATTGCAACACTTATGTAATTACCAAACAAAAGTGCATCTCTAATGTATCTAACTTATGACAAGGTTGATACCTAAATATTTTATCCATTGAGATCTACAACTCATTTCGTGTACAAGCAACCTGGGCTGAGATGGGCGCTATATATCCTGAGGGGGGGGGGGGGGCTTTCGCTTTCGTGGTCCATCCCATAAAGGGCTTCGAGAATAGCAAATTGACAAAAAAATAAACAATACATCGTTCTAAAATGTTTAATAAACAGATTGAGACGTAATCCTACCTGTTACAAAGTGATCAGAACATATTTTGGAATGTTGAGATGGCTCCTCTTTCCTGTTGATGCTTGCCAACCACAAGCGTCGTCTCTCCTCGCTGATTTTCCTTGTCTGTTCTCCTTCGTTGTGTCTAATTTTAGGAATACTGAAAAATCCTCGCTGCACTGATCCATCCCGTCGATTTGTACATCCATTCACCCAACAGGAAATAACCATTATGCGCCTTTCACCAGTGTTTGCTCGAAGCTATTGTCAATAATCGTGAAGCGTGTCAACTAGGCCAGGTGTGTTTTGTTTGCCTCCCAAGATGGCGGATGACCCGGGATAACCCGGATGTGTGACGTCACGTAAACACCATGTATTATATTTCCTACAATATATTAAAACATGTCCTACACTTTCTAGCTGTTGGCAAGAATCACACAGTCCTGTAGTATGTTTCCCTATTAATTTTAATGAACTATTTAGATATGTATGTCCTAATCTCATTCTAGTAATAATGTCTTCTTCCTTCCTATTTCTATTGCCTCCTCTCATTACACCTACTCTCCTCTGGACTTTGTAATACTCTCTACCTGTTGTTTCCTTATTCCAATTATCCTGCCACTTTTTATTGCGTTCCATCTTAATTATGTTCTTCACTTCCTCTTTACTGTGCTTAATCTCCATGTTTACTTCTGTTTTAGTGGTTGCTTGTTTTGCGTATTTATCCGCCAGTTCGTTCCCCTCAACTCCTACATGAGCAGGAACCCAAAGAAATGTTACCACACCTCCCGCTTTATTTATTCTGTAATTTGCCTGAACTATTTCATATACTAAATCTTGTCTTGTTTCTGATGCTATGTTTTTTATGCTCATCAATGCACTGCTTGAGTCCGAGCACACGACTGCTTTTCTTGCTCTATTTTCTTCTATCCAATGAATTGCCATATAAATTGCTACCAATTCTCCCGTAAAAACAGATAACTTATCACTAATTCTTTCATTTAATACTATGTTTCCTTGTGGGATAACAGCTGCTGCTCCTACCTTATTATTTATAGTTTTTGATGCATCTGTGTACACCATGATGTTGTCTAAAAACGTTTCCTCAATCCATTGTTCTATCTGGTAACTATTTAAATTTCTATTCTTTAGTAATTGCATGTTTACATTTGGGTTTTCATACATCCACAGTGGTATTGCAGGCATTGGTACTGTAGGGCTAACTTTAATATTATCAATTTGAGCTTTATTACATATGTCTCCTATTATCCACCCGAAACTATTCATTTTTTTTCTTCTCTTTTTCTTGGCAGTTTAGTAACACTTGATGGGTTGGATGTCCTTGCTTGGACCCTTTTAAGTTTGCCCAATAAACTGCTGACAATTGATCTCTCCTCATATCTAAAGGTTTTTCATTCATCTCTACTTGTAATGCTGCAACTGGGGTTGATTTTGTAGCTCCACAACATAACCTTAAAGCCTGTGATTGGATCCTGTCTATTTTCCCAAGTAATGTTTTTGAAGCAGATTGATAAATAATGCATCCATAATCAATAACAGAACGAATTAAAGTCATATATATTGCTTTCAATGTCTGCCTATCAGCCCCCCAATCTTTACCCCTCAAAGCCCTCATTATATTTAACACCTTTTTACTTTTCTCCACTATTTTGCTGATGTGGGTTGACCAGTTAATATTTTTATCAAACCATATACCCAAATATTTAAAAACTTGTACCTCTTCTATATTTTCTCCATAGAGTTTAATTTGGAGCTTGTTTTGTACTTTCCTCTTTGTAAAATTTATGACTTTTGTCTTTCCAACAGAGAATCTTAAACCCCAAGCCGTTCCCCATTCTTGAACATTATTTACCGCTTTTTGAATCTTCTTTTCTATATGATTAGTATTTCTACCTCTCTTCCACATCACATAATAATGTCTTCTTCATTCCTATTTCTATTGTCTTCTCTCATTACGCCTATATCCTCTGGACTTTGGAATACTCCCTACCTTTTGTTTCCTTATTCCAATTATCTTGTCACTTTTAATTGTGTTCTATCGCAAACATATTATTCACTTCTTCTTTACTGTGGTTAATCTCCATGTTTATTTCTGTTTAAGTTGCTTGCTTGGCGTACCTAATTCATTGCCCACAACTCCTACATAAGCAGGTACCAAGAGAAATGTTACCACACTTTCCGCTTTATTTATTCTGTAGATTGCCTGAACTATTGCACATATTAAATCTTGTCTTGTTTCAGAATCTATTTCTTATGCTGATTAATGCACTTCTGGAGTTTCCTCTACCCAATAAATGCGATATAAATTCCTATTAATTCTCCTGTAAAATAACAATAAATTGTCGCTGATTCTTTTGTCAAAACTATGTTTTCTTGTGGAATAACTGCTGCAGCTCCTACTTTATTATTTATAGTTTTTGATGCATCTGTATGTATTATGACATACTCTGAATCAGGGCCGGTTCTAGGCAGACATATACTGTATGAGGGGGCAGTCAGAAATGTGAAGGGGACATCATGCTCTCACACTTTTGTCTGTGCTAATGCAATAGTAACATTGCTTTCTTCATATAATTTTGTTGGTAGCTTTAGTATGGGCCTGATTTACTAAGATTTAAATACCATGCACTAAACAGCGTGTTCAATTTATAATATAGCATGCCATGTACTATTAATGGGCGTTTTGCGTGTGATTTACTACAAACCCCGTTTCCATATGAGTTGGGAAATTGTGTTAGATGTAAATATAAACGGAATGCAATGATTTGCAAATCATTTTCAACCCATATTCAGTTGAATATGCTACAAAGACAACATATTTGATGTTCAAACTGATAAACTTTTTTTTTTTTTGCAAATAATCATTAACTTTAGAATTTGATGCCAGCAACACGTGACAAAGAAGTTGGGAAAGGTGGAAATAAATACTGAGGAATGCTCAAAAAACACTTATTTGGAACATCCCACAGGTGAACAGGCAAATTGGGAACAGGTGGGTGCCATGATTGGGTATAAAAGTAGATTCCATAAAATGCTCAGTCATTCACAAACAAGGATGGGGCGAGGGTCACCACTTTGTCAACAAATGCGTGCGCAAATTGTTGAACAGTTTAAGAAAAACCTTTCTCAACTAGCTATTGCAAGGAATTTAGGGATTTCACCATCTACGGTCCGTAATATCATCAAAGGGTTCAGAAAGTCTGGAGAAATCATTGCACGTAAGCAGCTAAGCCCGTGCCCTTCGATCCCTCAGGCTGTACTGCATCAACAAGCGACATCAGTGTGTAAAGGATATCACCACATGGGCTCAGGAACACTTCAGAAAGCCGCTGTCAGTAACTACAGTTGGTCGCTACATCTGTAAGTGCAAGTTAAAACTCTCCTATGCAAGGCGAAAACCGTTTATCAACAACACCCAGAAACGCCGTCGGCTTCGCTGGGCCTGAGCTCATCTAAGATGGACTGATACAAAGTGAAAAAGTGTTCTGTGGTCTGACGAGTCCAAATATCAAATTGTTTTTGGAAACTGTGGACGTTGTGTCCTCCGGACCAAAGAGGAAAAGAACCATCCGGATTGTTATAAGCGTAAAGTTGAAAAGCCAGCATCAGTGATGGTATGGGGGTGTATTAGTGCCCAAGACATGGGTAACTTACACATCTGTGAAGGCACCATTAATGCTGAAAGGTGCATACAGGTTTTGGAGCAACATACTGTATGTTGCCATTCAAGCAACGTTACCATGGACGCCCCTGCTTATTTCAGCAAGACAATGCCAAGCCACGTGTTACATCAACGTGGCTTCATAGCAAAAGAGTGCGGGTACTAGACTGGCCTGCCTGTAGTCCAGACCTGTCTCCCATTGAAAATGTGTGGCGCATTATGAAGCCTAAAATACCACAAAGGAGACCCCAGACTGTTGAACAACTTAAGCTGTACATCAAGCAAGAATGGGAAAGAATTCCACCTGAGAAGCTTAAAAAATGTGTCTCCTCAGTTCCCAAACGTTTACTGAGTGTTGTTAAAAGGAAAGGCCATGTAACACAGTGGTGAACATGCCCTTTCCCAACTACTTTGGCACGTGTTGCAGCCATGGAATTCTAAGTTAATTCCATCCATCCATCCATTTTCTACCGCTTATTCCCTTTTGGGGTCGCGGGGGGCGCTGGAGCCTATCTCAGCTACAATCGGGCGGAAGGCGGGGTACACCCTGGACAAGTCGCCACCTCATCACAGGGCCAACACAGATAGACAGACAACATTCACACACTAGGGCCAATTTAGTGTTGCCAATCAACCTATCCCCAGGTGCATGTTTTTGGAAGTGGGAGGAAGCTGGAGTACCCGGAGGGAACCCACGCAGTCACGGGGAGAACATACAAACTCCACACAGAAAGATCCCGAGCCCGGGATTGAACCCCAGACTACTCAGGACCTTCGTATTGTGAGGCAATATGCACTAACCCCTCCTCCACCGTGCTGCCCTTCTAAGTTAATTATTATTTGCAAAAAAAACTAAAGTTTATGAGTTTGAACATCAAAAATATCTTGTCTTTGTAGTGCATTCAATTGAATATGGGTTGAAAAGGATTTGTAAATCATTGTATTCCGTTTATATTTACATCCAACACAATTTCCCAACTCATATGGAAACGGGGTTTGTAAGACTTCCTGTGCAATTGTTAAGTGGTGCAGACTGCTTTATTTAAATGAGGATTTTGCATGTACTATATGGAAATCACCACGGAGACACTCTCGTTTACTGCATATTCATGTTATTATGCTCCTACCTGCCGCGTTTTGCTATGTTTTCAAAAATAGAGGAATCATCTACCACTTTTATGGGCATTTTAGAAGCAGTGTTGCAGTGTACTGTACATTGACACCACTTTTTTTCTGCTGGAAGTGCATGGGAGGCAGGCTGCACTTAGTCCGCTTAACATGCAAAAAAGAATACTTAAAAAAGTTTTTGTCGTATAAGAAATATTTTAATGATATATATTTTCTGTGAAAAAAAACTAAAGTCATGAAAATACTGAAGTACCAATGATTGTCTCACACACACACACTAGGTGTGGTGAGATTATCCTCTGCATTTGACCCATCACCCTCACCGCCTAAGGGTGAGTGGAGCAGTGAGCAGTATCGGTGGCCGCGCCCGGGATTAATTTTTTGGTGATTTAACCCCCAATTCCAACCCTTGATGCTGAACGCCAAGCAGAAAGGTAATGGGTGCAATTTTTATAGTCTTTGGTATGACCCGGCCTTGGTTTGAACTCCCGACCTACCAATCTCAGGGCAGCATAACGCGTCAATTGAATTTGTGTTAATCAGCCATTTAAGTCTTCGAGCAGCTATAAAATTGTGTTGCTGAATAGACAATATGTCTAATGTTTTTTTACTGACCATCCAAAAATGTTGACACACACACACACACACATGACTGAGGATTCTCATCTGTCCATCATCTGTCCGTGCAGCACTAACACTGCAGCCGTGGGTGGAACTGTCAGTTTGCACAGTTACTAAATAAAACACAAATTGTGTTTGCAAAACGATGGTGAGTTTTTGATAAATCACATTACGCGTGATAAATAAATATATTTGCATTTTCTCATCACAGTATTTTGGCCGTTTTGATTATCAGCAAATATTTTGCATAGTAATTAAGACAGAGAAACAAAATTGATTGCATGCCTTATTCTGCTCAATTAAAAGACACAATCCACTTTGCACAAGTTTAGTAGATTGGCTTTGCGTGTGCTATCAGGTTTGCAAGTGTTTTAGTGCACGCACACCTTTAGTAAATCAGGACCTATTTGTCCAACTCCAAACTGGAGAACAGTAATGCATTTGTCAGGCCTCTACCTTTACACCTGTACAACTTGTGTGTCCCACCTTAAAACTAAGCTCCTGTTGGTAGCTCTTAACTACAATAAGGTGGAAATATTTCAAGGGGGGAACTAAAAAACAAAAGTAAAATAAAGTGTCCTTCATTTTATCAACCATCAAAACGTGTACTGTATCTTAACTTGATGGCCTAATTCTTAAACTGAATTAAGTAGGATTTCACACACAATAGTCAATATTTACAAAACTGAAAAGTACAGTAGTCATATGACTAATACAAAAACATACTTCTCAAACTAGTTCATCATCAGGTCAGCTGCATCATGCCTCAAAGTTTCTGCATTCTCCACTCATTCTCATAGACAGATAAACTTAACAACACTGCCTACACTCTAGACATGGTATCCATCCATCTATTTTCTACCCCTTCTACCGGGTCGCGGGGGGCTGGAGCCTATCCCAGCTACTAGAGATGCGCGGTTTGCGGACACAACCGCGGAGTCCGCGGATTATCCGCGGATCGGGCGAATGAAATTAAAAAAACTAAGATTTTATCCGCTCGCGGGTCGGGTCGGGCGGATAAATTTTTTTTAATTTTTTTTTTTTTGCGGGTGGCAGTTAAACCAATTCGGAAATATATATACATAGTTAAATGTTGTTACCCACATACGAAAAACGAGCAGGCACCTGCTGCATATGCCACAACAGAAGAAAAAAAAAGAAAAGAGATGGACACTTTTACGGAGCGGAGAAGGGACGCCTCGCCGGGGTCCGGGACCGAGGCCCCTTCCCCCGAGAGGGCCCCACCGGGAGCCGTAGCTGAGGCGATCCGCGAGAAGGGCCCGACGCACGTCCAGGGTCACTACCGCGCCCACCGCACCGACACCCCGCCTCGTCCGCTTTCGCCGCGGCCGGCGTCACGCGCAGCAGGTAAGCAGCTTACCTGCCCGCCACCCCCGTGGCCGGGGGCTCGTAACATGGGTCACTCCGCGCGCTCCGCCCGCGCAGCTTACCTGCTTGCCACCCCTGTTGCCGGGGGCGCGTAACAGGGGTCACTCCGCGCGTAGTGCGCTCATGAAAGCGGTGGGGCTCACCCTGGTTGATATAGAGAGCAGGACGGTGGCCATGGAAGTTGGAACCCGCTAAGGAGTGTGTAACAACCCACCTGCCGAATCAACTAGCCCTGAAAATGGATGGCGCTGGAGCGTGGGCCCATACCTGGCCGTCGCCGGCAGCGAGACGCGCTTGGAGGTGCGCTCAGCGCGGCTCCCATATGATTGCGCACTGGTGTGCGTCTGGGTCGTGACAGCGTGGCACGCGAATGTCTGTGCATTGGATCAGTCTCCTTTCTTTAACAGGCAAAAGCTTTATAACCTCACCATACCTGCCAACTTTTAAATCAGAAAAACCTAGTAGCCAGGGTCCAAGGGCCGCAGGCCCCGGTAGGTCCAGGACAAAGTCCTGGTGGAGGGTTCAGGGCTTCGCCCCCCGACGCAAAATGACTATTAGCATTCAGACAGGTTAAAATGTTGCTAAAACCATCACTTTTCTATCAGTCACAGTGACTTTTCAAAACAAAAATATTACAGCAAAAATCATATGGGTTGATTGACATGTTTATTCTGTAAGCTAACTTCAATAGTTTGAAATTATTTTGACAGTTAATGCCAGTTATCCTGTCAACCTTTCACAAGACTTCAATTTGTTAATTGAAAGTATAAATAGTATAAACACTTTTTACAGTATGTCGTGCTGTGAAATACAGCCGACAGGATTGCGCATGCATGGTGCAGGAGAACAAAGGACTTCTTTCATTTAAGGTTTGTGATAAACCATCAAACTCATTCGTTAAAAGGACTCTATAGTAATATAAAGCAAATTTTTCTGGACATTATCATGCAAGAAAAGTTTATTTTTGGGATCGCGATCACCGCGTAATGATTTTTAAAGGTTGCATTACATTATTAACTGTCCCATGTGATCAGCCAGTGCGATTGGAAGTCCATGCTCAATTATTGCCTCCGTAAATAAAACTTCGGCATTTATCACATCCAAAGAATCTGTTTGGGCGACGAAAAACGTTGAAAGTTTTCCACTTGTATCGCTAGCAACGGCATTAGACTTGTGTTTTTTTGTCCCAACGTGGTCTTTTACATCGCTAATTCCTCCGTGTCCGATCGAAAAATCTTGTCTGCACAAGGTGCAATTCGCGTAGTTTTCACCCTTTTTTTAATTTTTTTTTTTATTAATATTAGATATATAACAACGGGCGGATGGTGGGCGGGTGCAGTTCTGATCAAACGTTACATCGGGTGGATGGCGGATGGTTGACGACTTTCTGACGCGGTTGCGGATGAAATAATTGCCTATCCGCGCATCTCTACCAGCTACACTCGGGCAGAAGGTGGGGTACACCTTAGACAAGTCGCCACCTCATCGCAGGGCCAACACAGATAGATAGACAACATTCACACTCACATTCACACACTAGGGCCAATTCAGTGTTGCCAATCAACCTATTCCCAGGTGCATGTCTTTGGAGGTGGGAGTAAACCGGAGTATCCGGAGGGAACCCACCCAGTCACGGGGAGAACATGCAACACACGCAGGACCTTTCTTATTGTGGGGCACCAGCACTAACGCCTGTTCCACTGTGCGCCTCTCGACATAGTAATGTTTTTTCAAGTTGTGTTTTGCTGTACTAACTAACAGGGAGTCAACGGTTCCTCTTGTTCCTTTAAGTTATATTTATTTAATTGTGTTCTCTGACCAGTAATCATGTAAACACTTCCAGCGTGAGGAAGTTGTAGACACTTGCAGAGTGAGGAATTAAGTTTACATTGATGCAAATAATGGTAGTCTCCATATTCGTTTTCATATTCAATACCTGAAGCAACAAACACACACAGCTTTAACTTACAGTTGTGTCGATATCAGGATTGATGGCTCGCCTGCTGATGGTATCATATAGCGTCAAAAATGAAATGTGTCCTCTTCACTTTCTCCCAGGTGTTCAAATATTACGGTGTAGAACACGTTAAATCATCACCTCTTTGTTTTGGCGCCGCCGCTGCTGAGAAATTCAACTTCAATAAAAAAGCATCTGATTGACCCACTTTCTACCATAGTGTACGCTATTAAAGAACTGTGATTGCATATATTCCGAATTTGACCCATCCATTTTCAAGACAAAATTAAATATGATTGGATGTGGTTTCTGACAACTTTTAGTCTAGTTTTTAATTTGTGGACACCGGTTTACTGAGGGCTGAAGGGAGGGTTGTGTGTGTCTGTGTACGCACGGAGCGGCAAACTCGCGGAGCATGACACAGGCGATGGACAGAAAAGAGGGAAGAAGATGATATCATTTGACTGTTGTAGCGTGTCCCTTTTTCAGCAGATTTGTCCGCTACTGACTACTTGTCATATATACATTTTGTGGATGTATTGAAATGTACTTTCTCAACTTCAAACCATTTGATTTGAGGGGTAAAGACATTTTTTGAGGGGCCTCTGCTCCGTCTTGACCCTACGCAGAGCCAGCCTCGCTCTGAATACATTTCCTCAATCCATTTGTTTATCTGGTATTGACTTAAACTTCCAATCTTTAATAATTGCACACCTACATTTGGGATACCGTACATCCACTGTGGTAAAGCAGAGAGTGGAACTGTTGAGATAACTTTAATATTGACAATTGGAACTTTTTTTTTACATATGTTTCCTATCATCCATCTGAAACTCTTCATTTTTTTCTTTTCTTTTTCTTAGCAGTTTAGTAGCACTTGGTGAGTTGGATGTCCTTGCTCTCTTAAGTTTGCCCAATAATTGCTGACAGTTGAGTTCTTCTCATGTCTAAAGGTTGCATACTTGCCAACCTTGAGACCTCCGATTTCGGGAGGTGGGGGGTGGGCGTGGTCGGGGTGGGGGGCGTGGTTGGGGGCGTGGCTAAGAGGGGAGTAGTATATTTACAGCTAGAATTCACCAAGTCAAGTATTTCATATATATATATATATATATACACACAGTATATATATATATATATATATATATATATATATACGTGGCGCAGTGGAAGAATGGCCGTGCGCGACCCGAGGGTCCCTGGTTCAATCCCCACCTAGTACCAACCTCGTCATGTCCGTTGTGTCCTGAGCAAGACACTTCACCCTTGCTCCTGATGGGTGCTGGTTAGCGCCTTGCATGGCAGCTCCCTCCATCTGTGTGTGAATGGGTAAATGTGGAAGTAGTGTCAAAGCGCTTTGAGTACCTTGAAGGTAGTAAAAGCGCTATACAAGTACAACCCATTTATTTATTTATTTATTTATATATATATAATAAATATATATATATAGCTAGAATTCACTGAAAGTCAAGTATTTTCATATATATATATATATATATGTCTTAATAAGGTTATCCAAAAAATAGTGCTCGATACCGTAGTAGAGCGCAATATATGTATGTGTGGGGAAAAAAAATCACAAGACTATTTCATCTCTACAGGCCTGTTTCATGAGGGGGGTACCCTCAATCGTCAGGAGATTTTAATGGGAGCATTCGCATACCATGGTTTATATAGGGCACAGAGTGGGTGGGTACAGGCTGGCCTAGGGGCGTGGTGATTGGTTCATGTGTTACCTAGGAGGTGTTTCCGTCTATGGCGGCATGTTGTTACAATTTCGCTGCGCTTGTTGAGTGAGGGATGACAGGTCTGGACGGTAGATAATAAACAGTTTCTCTTTCAAGCATAGGTTGCATCTTTTATTACCACTATTGTAAGGTGTGCTGGATGCAAGAATTTGCCATGTTATTGAATATTCAACATTATTGTCTTTGAGGTCCCAAATGTGTTTGCTGAGTTCTGTGGTATTTCGCAGGTTTTTGTTCCTGAAAGAAGCCTTGTGGTTGTTCCATCTGGTTTTGAATTCACCCTCGGTTAATCCTACATATGTGTCGGATGTGTTGATGTCCTTGCGTATTACCTTAGATTGGTAGACAACTGATGTTTGTAAGCATCCCCCGTTGAGGGGGCAATCAGGTTTCTTTCGACAGTTACATGCTTTGTTGGTTTTGGAGTCGTTCTGACTGGGGGTCGACGGCTCATTTGCAATTGTTTTGTTGTGGTTTGAGATGATTTGTCGTATATTGTTCATGCAGCTGTAGCTCAATTTGATGTTGTTCTTGTTGAATACTTTTCTTAGGTTGTTGTCTTTGGGAAAGTGTTTGTCAATCAGGTTGAGGAATTTGTGTCCAATGTTCGTTGAGACGTTTTTGCTGTATGGGGGGTTGTACCAGATGTATATATATATATACATATATATATATAAGAAATACTTATATATATCAATCTATCTATCAAGAGGGACAGAGACAGCACACAGTGCATGTGGATCACATGTTACCATGGCGAGAAAACATGGAGAGACTGCCAGGTATCTAGTCTCCACCAGTTGCAGAAAATGTGCCATCAGTACTACTGGACAGTGCTGTTTCAGTTCCATCACCAGGACCATCAGTGAGTCAGACTCAAACTAGTCTCATCATTGAACCAGATTCAAGGGCTGCTGAGTTGCCATCATCAGAACCCAGATCACCCACAACAAAAACCCCACCAGTGATCTGCAGATACCCAGAAAGGTTTTGAGTACCACCAAAAAAACTGAATCTCTGAAGACAGTATAAAAATCTGTGTTAAAGATGTACAAATACTGTTTGTATAATAAGCATGTTATTGTTTACAAATGAGGGTTAAGAGTTCAGTACTAAAAAAAAAAAAGAATGTGGCTTAAGTACAGTTTTTTAATTGAGCTGCTGTATTTTTTGGTTGGGTTGTTTATTTCTTTTAAGTATCTTCCACATTTCTACAAGGGGAGGAATGTCATAGAGTTATCTATGTTTGTCTGTTGCCATCTCCTGGTGAATGTTGGCTATAGCGTACTGGGGTTACTTTTTGGTTGGCCAACGATGTACGTGGTGTTGCGCACCTGACGTCAAGTGTGTGAGTCTGTTCTGAAGTCTACAGTAAAGAGACGTACTTTATCACCTCGCCTGGTTATTGCCTCCAACTCAATATATTACAACAACATTGCTCCATGCGGACCTGGAGGGTCCACACGGAGCTGGAGGGGGCGTGGCCTCCAGGTCCGCCTGAATTTCGGGAGATTTTCGGGAGAAAATTTGTACCGGGAGGTTTTCGGGAGAGGCGCTGAATTTCGGGAGTCTCCCGGAAAATCCGGGAGGGTTGGCAAGTATGAAAGGTTGACATACTTCTAATGCTGCCACTGGGGTTGACTTTGTAGCTCCACAACATAACCTTAACGTTTGTTATTGGATCCTATCTATTTTCCCAAGTAATGGTTTGGAAGCAGATTGATACATTGTGCATTCATAATCAATTACAGATCTAAATAAAGTGATATATTTTGCTTTTTAGTGCCTGTCTATCAGCCCCCCAATTTTGAACCCTCAAAGCCATCATTATATTCAACACCTTTATACGATTTTATTGATATGGATTGACCAGCTAATATATTTATCAAACCATATTCCTGAATATTTAAATACTTGTACATCTTATCTATCTTCTCAATAGAGTTTAATTTGGAACTTGTTTTGAACCTTCCTTTTTGTAAAATTCATGACTTTAGTTTTCCCAATGGAAAATCCTAAACCCCAAGCTATTCCCCATTCTTGTACTATTTTTTTTTTTTTTTTACCACTTTTTGAATCTTCTTTTCTATATGATTTGTATTCCTACCTCTCTTCCACATCACTCCATCTGCGGCAAAAAGTTCCACCTCCACTAATCCTTCCACTGCACTAAAATGGTAAATGGGTTGTACTTGTATAGCGCTTTTCTACCTTTTTTTAAAGGAACTCAAAGCGCTTTGACACTATTTCCACATTCACCCATTTACACACACAGTCACACACCAATGGCGGGAGCTGCCATGCAAGGCGCTAACCAGGACCCATCAGGAGCAAGGGTGATTATTAGTGATTCCCAGAGCCCAAAAAAAGTCTGCGGGCTATAGAGCGTTTTCTATTCGGGCTCCAGTACTATGGAATGCCCTCCCGGTAACAATTAGAGATGCTACCTCAGTAGAAGCATTTAAGTCCCATCTTAAAACTCATTTGTATACTCTAGCCTTTAAATAGACCCCCTTTTAGACCAGTTGATCTGCCGTTTCTTTTCTTTTCTCCTCTGCTCCCCTTTTCCTTGAGGGGGGGGGGGGGGGGGGCACAGGTCCGGTGGCCATGGATGAAGTGCTGGCTGTCCAGAGTCGGGACCCGGGGTGGACCGCTCGCCTGTGCATCGGCTGGGAACATCTCTGCGCTGCTGACCCGTCTCCGCTCGGGATGGTGTCCTGCTGGCCCCACTATGGACTGGACTCTTACTATTATGTTGGATCTACTATGGACTGGACTCTCACAATATTATGTCAGACCCACTCGACATCCATTGCTTTCGGTCTCCCCTAGAGGGGGGGGGTTACCCACATATGCGGTCCTCTCCAAGGTTTCTCATAGTCATTCACATCGACGTCCCACTGGGGTGAGTTTTTCCTTGCCCGTATGTGGGCTTTGTACCGAGGATGTCGTTGTGGCTTGTGCAGCCCTTTGAGACACTTGTGATTTAGGGCTATATAAATAAAGATTGATTGATTGATTGAAGTGTCTTGCTCAAGGACACAATGGACTTAACTAGGATGGTAGAAGATGGGGATTGAACCAGAAACCCTCAGATTGCTGGCACGGCCACTCTCCCAACCGCGCCACGCCGTGGTGAAGTTGGGACTTTTATAAACATAATTTATCATTATTGAAAATAGTACTTGACTTATTACACGGCCATTTTCCACTTCATATGTTCCACTATATTCATTCGGTTGGTAGAGTGGCCGTGCCAGCAACTTGAGGGTTCCAGGTTCGATCCCCGCTTCCGCCATCCTAGTCACTGTCGTTGTGTCCGAGGGCAAGACACTTTACCCACCTGCTCCCAGTGCCACCCACACTGGTTTAAATGTAACTTAGATATTGGGTTTCACGATGTAAAGCGCTTTGAGTCACAAGAGAAAAAGCGCTATATAAATATAATTCACTTCACTTCACTTCTCTATTTTTACTAAACTGTTCCTACTTGTTAAGAAGTCTTTTATCCATCTGTAGATTCTTCATTTAATCCCTATTTTATTTAAATTAATAAGCAAATCCTGTTTCCACAACATATCATAAGCTTTCTATATGTCAAAAAATACTCCAATTATGCTTTCTTTATTAATTTGCCCTTTTCTAATTTCCTCTTTCAATTGCACAGCTGGGTCGTTTGTGTTTCTTGCTTTCCGAAATCCACTTTGAGACCTTTTTTTTTTTTTTAATTTTGATTCTAGATAATATACTAGTCTTTCATCAATAATTTTTTACATAACTTTGCCTTAATCTGAAGTCAATGCTATCGATATATAATTACCTGCCTCTTCCGGGTCTTTTCCTTGTTTGCATATTGGAATTACTACAGCTTCTTTCCACTCAGCTGGTAATTTTCCTTCTTCAGGGGCGGTATAGCTTGGTTAGTAGAGCGGCCGTGCCAGCAACTAGACGGTTGCAGGTTCGATTCCCGCTTCTGCCATCCTAGTCACTGCTGTTGTGTCCTTGGGCAAGACACTTTACCCATCTGCTCCCAGTGCCACCCACACTGGTTTAAATGTAACTTAGATATTGGGTTTCACTATGAAAAGCGCTTTGAGTCACTAGAGAAAAGCGCTAGATAAATATAATTCGCTTCATATATCCCATTATATATACTGAACAAAAATATAAATGCAATGCTTTTGTTTTTGCTCCCATTTTTCATGAGTTGAACTCAAAGATATAAAACTTTTACTATATACACAAAATACCTATTCCTCTTAAACAGTGTTCACAAATCTGTCTTAATATGTGTTAGTGAGCACTTCTTCTTTCAATCAATCAATCAATCAATCTTTATTTATATAGCCCTAAATCACAAGTGTCTCAAAGGGCTGCACAAGCCACAACGACATCCTCGGTACAAAGCCCACATACGGGCAAGGAAAAACTCACCCCAGTGGGACGTCGATGTGAATGACTATGAGAAACCTTGGAGAGGACCGCATATGTGGGTAACCCCCCCCCTCTAGGGGAGACCGAAAGCAATGGATGTCGAGTGGGTCTGACATAATATTGTGAGAGTCCAGTCCATAGTGGATCCAACATAATAGTGAGAGTCCAGTCCATAGTGGGGCCAACAGGACACCATCCCGAGCGGAGACGGGTCAGCAGCGCAGAGATGTTCCCAGCCGATGCACAGGCGAGTGGTCCACCCCGGGTCCCGACTCTGGACAGCCAGCACTTCATCCATGGCCACCAGACCTGTGCCCCCCCCCCCCCCCTCAAGGAAAAGGGGAGCAGAGGAAAAAAGAAAAGAAACGGCAGATCAACTGGTCCAACAGGGGGGCTATTTAAAGGCTAGAGTATACAAATGAGTTTTAAGATGGGACTTAAATGCTTCTACTGAGGTAGCATCTCTAATTGTTACCGGGAGGGCATTCCATAGTACTGGAGCCCGAATAGAAAACGCTCTATAGCCCGCAGACTTTTTTTGGGCTCTGGGAATCACTAATAAGCCGGAGTTCTTTGAACGCAGATTTCTTGCCGGGACATATGGTACAATGCAATCGACAAGATAGGACGGAGCTAGACCGTGTAGTATTTTATACGTAAGTAGTAAAACCTTAAAGTCACATCTTAAGTGCACAGGATGGATTATCTTTGCCAAGATAATCCATCCCACATCACATGTGTGACATATCAAGATGCTAATTAAACAGCATCATTATTGCACAGGTGTGTCTTAGGCTGCCCACAATTGGTTGGTCCACTCCTCTTCAATGGCTGTGCGAAGATGCTGAATATTGGCAGGAACTGGAACACACTCTCATATACGCCGATCCACAGCATCCCAAATATGCTCAATGGGTGACATGTCTGGTGAGTACGCTAGCCATGCAAGAACTGGGATGTTTTCAGCTACCAGGAATTGTGTACAGAGCTTTGCAACATTGGGCCATGCAATGGCATGCTGCAACATGATGTGATGGTCTTGGGTGAATGGCACAACAATGGGCCTCAGGATCTCATCACTGTATCCTTGTGCATTCAAAATGCCATCAATAAAATGCACTTGCATTCGTTGTCCAGAACTTATGCCTGCCCACTCGATTCACAACGTTGACATCAGCAAACCTGCAGGAGACATCAGTAAACCTGAATCTGTGTTCTCTTCGTGGGCTTTGGTTGTGAGGCCGGTTGGATGTAATGCCAAATTCTCTGAAACGCCTTTGGAGATGGCTTACGGTAGAGAAATTAACATTCAATTCACGGCCAACAGCTCTGGTGGACATTCCTGCACTCAGCATGCCAACTGCACGCTCCCTCAAAACTTGCGACATCTGTGACATTGTGCTACGTGATAAAATTGCACATTTCAGAGTGGCCTTTTATTGTGGGCAGCACACCTGTGCAATACGCATGCTGTTTAATCAGCATCTTGCTATGCCACACCTGTGAGTTGTGATGGATTATCTTGGCAATAAAACAATACTCACTAACACAGGTTTAGACAGATTTGTGAACAATATTTGAGAGAAGCAGGTCATTTGTGTATACAGTAAAAGTTTTAGATCTTTGAGTTCAAATCATGAAAAATGGGAGCAAAAACAAAAGTTTTGCGTTTACATTTTTGTTCAGTGTAATAACAATAAAGGAAGGGTAGTACAAGATACATTTAGCTGACCTGTATTAGCCTCTGGTTCCTGTTGACGCTCTATGTCAGTATGCATTGAGCATTTGGGATGATGATCTAAATTCGATTCAAATAAATAAATATAAAACATTTTTGTAATAAAATTGATAATGTGGTACACATCATACAAGTTACCTCGATTCGCTAAAAGGATGTCTCTTTTATCTTTATCGATCTATACCTCCTTCCAGAGGGTAGCAGGTTGAAGAGGCCATGTGCTGGGTGGTATCTGTCCTTCAGGTTATGTACTCGCTTTAGGCAGCGAGTTGTGTACATGGCACTCATCTCTGGGAGTATCGTCCTTGTAATTTTCCCCGCCGCTTTAACCACTCGCTGGAGGGCCTGTTGGTTCGCTTTAGCGCAGCTAGCAAACCACACTAAAAAGCCGTAAGTTAGGACACTGCTGATGGCACAGTTGTAAAAGTTTACCATTGATTTCTGCAGAATGTTTGCGCATTTTAGTTTTCTTCAAGAAAAAAGACGTTGTTGGGCCTTTCTGACTGTAGAAGCAGTGTTAATGTCCCAGCATAGATCTTCTGTTATGTTCACACCTAAAAATTTTAAATGCTTGACCCTTTCTACGAGATTGTTATTAATTAAAAGTGGAGGGTGTTTGTTCTGCCCTTTCCTGCGGAAGTCTACAATTAGTTATTTGGTTTTGTTAGTGTTAAGAACCAAGTTGTTGTTAGCACACCATGAAGCCAGCTGTTGGACCTCTGCACTGTATGCTGTCTCATCATTGTTACTGATGAGCCCAAACACCGTGGTGTCGTCGGCATATTTGACAGTGAGATTAGATGTTGAAGAGGCTATGCAGTCATGTGTGAAGAGGGTGAAGAGCACAGGGCTTAGCACACAACCCTGTGGGGCACCGGTGTTGATGGTGAGCGTGGCAGAAATGTGCTCGCCTATTTTCACATACTGTGTGTGATTCGTTAAGAAGTCCAAAATCCAGTTGCAGAAGAAGGTGTTCAGACCAAGGTTGTGAAGCTTGGATCTGAGTCTGTTTGGCCTTATTGTGTTAAATGCTGAGCTAAAATCGACAAAGAGCAGTCTTGTATAAGTGTCCTTAAGCTCAAGATGTTCCAAGAGCCTATGGATTACAATAGCGATGGTGTCTTCGGTTGATCGGTTCTCCCGGTAAGCGAACTGATGGTGGTATTGCCTTTTTAATCCGTTTCAATATCAGTCTCTCCACGCATTTGGCAGGTATGGAAGTGAGTGCTACAGGTCTGTAGTCATTTAGGCATGAGATGATGGCCTGTTTGGGGATGGGAATTATTGTTGCCGTTTTAAAACAGGCAGGGACCCAGGATGTAGACAGTGACAGATTAAAAATTGAAACAAATACATCCATCAGTTCCTCCGCGCTGTGCTTAAGCACACGGCTCAGAACGCCATCAGGTCCAGCTGCTTTCCTTGGGTTCATGTTACGCAAGGTGAGTCTTGCTTCATGCGGGCTGAGGACTGTGGCCGTGTCGTTGGAGGAGAGGGGGGCAGTGCTGAGTCTGTGTTTTACTTGTCAAAGCGGACGTAAACATTTTTCAATTCCTCAGCTAAGATGGCGCTGCTTTTCACTGAGGAAGAAGTTGTTTTTTTAAAGTTTGTAATTGCTTTGACACCTTCCCACACCTGCCTAGGGTCTGAGTTATTTAAGCAATCCTGGAGTTTATTATAATGGTCCGATTTGGCAGCATTGATCCCCTTCTTTAAAGCAATCCTGGCTGAACGGTAGGCATTTGGATCGCCTGATCTAAATGCCATGTCCCTCTCTTTGAGTAACTGTGTCACTTTGTGTGTCATCCAGGATTTTTTATTTGGTAACACATGGATAGTTTTAAATGATGTAACACAATCTACGCAGAAGGTAATATAGTTCAGCACAGTTGAGGTGTATTCGTCCAGAGACTCACGCGAAACTGCACGCTCGTCTCTAAATATGTCCCAGAGAGTGTGATGAAAACAATCTTGGAGCTGATGGATAGCATCTTCTGGCCATGTTCTTATAGTTTTGTTGGTAATTCCAGCAGTTCTGATTTTGGGTGTGTAATGTGGGTGCAACAGAAGAGAAAGGTGGTCTGACATGTCTAGATGAGGACATGCATGGGCTCTGTATGCATTTGCGATGTTTGTATACACTTGATCCAGCGTTTTCTCTCCCCTGGTTGCACATATAACATTCCGATGGTATTTACGAAAGACACTTTTTAAGTCTGCATGATTGAAATCTCCCGCTGCAACGAGAGCGCTGTCGTGGTGTGTGACAAGGCAATTGTTAATGCTGTCATGCATGTGTGCTAGCGCAAGCTTCGCATTAGCATCTGGGGGAATATACACCGCACAGATGTAAACAGCGGCAAACTCCCTAGGGAGATAGAATGGTCTACATTTTAGCAAAACATAAACTCTACATCTGTGTTGCACAGTTCATCCACCCTCACAGTCTGTGTGCACCAGTTGATGTTTATATGGACACACAATCCTCCGCCGATCTTCTTTACGGAGTTTGCGGTTCTGTCGGCTGGCTGGGCGGTGAAGCCGGCTAGTTCAGTAGCCGCATCTGAATGGTTCTGTCCAGCCAAGTTTCCGTAAAAATCAGACAGCAGCAGTCACGTATATTCCTTCTCGTCGCTATCTGAAGGCGGATTTCATCCAGTTTATAGCGGATCGACCGGGCATTCGACAAGAAGATGGTAGGAACTGGCGGTTTGAACGGGCTAGCCTTTATCCTAGCCCAAACGCCCGCCCGCTTGCCTCTCTTGCGCTTCTGTTGGCAACGCCTCCTTCTTTGGCCGTCTGCTGCGGGGGGCCCGGGAGGTGGTCTGATGATCTCAGCCTGGAAAATAAACTCGGCTGACAGTTTGTGAAAAACTCCCGTATTGAATTGCACCAGATCCTCATGACTGTATTGTATCGCCACAGTTCCAACAATATGCCAGAAAACACAGAGCAGTATCAACAGGGTGTAAAGACTATGTAATGTAGGAGCTCCTGGCCGCTGCGACTGCGCGCGCCGCCATGTTGGCATCTTAATGACCCTGTGCTCATCTGCTTTATCATGCGCTTCAGTGGATTTTTACTCACCGCTGCCACCTAATTCTTCCTTGCTGGCTGTGGGGATTCAAGGCCTGGGCTGGTGGCCAATCCCTTGTGGCAGCGGGGCAATGTAGCGACCCTAGGCCAGTCTACCCTTCACCCTCCCTTAGTTACGAACTTCATGAAAACATCTGGTTCCATTTTGTAAAAGCAGAGCTACTGTCAGGACCTGTCATTTCAGGGCTGACTTTATTTTGTATTTTTCCTTATTTCTGTAGTAAGTTCCTTTTCTCCGCTTTTATTTTCATTTCACTTCCTGTTTTCCTTCGCCACGCTTGAGCGATGTCACCCACACCTGTCCCCGATTGGCAATCTGAACTCACCTGTTCTATGTTGCCAATAAGGCTCCTTTATAAACCAGCCTGCCCTGTACTCAGGGCTCGATCATTGACTCTTGTTTATTTTTATTATTCCCTGTGCACTTCCTCTTCTGTACTTTAGCTACTATGTTTTTGACATAAAAGTCATGTTTACCTGCGCTACGCATGCTGTCTCTGCATCATGGGTTTCAAGACCGACAGAACCTAACAGGTGAGTGTATTTTTTAGGACTTAGGAGCTGAATGTTCCATGTCAATTTTGGAAACGATGAAGTGTCTGTAGCAAGTACTGAACTCCAAGGGATGCTGATCGAAAAGACTAGCGTTTAGCTAAACCGCATATTTATACCTGGATGATCAGTGTCAGTGTGTCCTTACACTGACCAATAGGATGCATGGCGACCTGCCAAAATATGCCTCTGTCGAAAATTATGTATTATTCTTGTCCCTGGCGATAGCAATGGTGATAGCATCAAATGGATGTCTGTTTTGGCGATTCCATGCTGTGATGTGACCAAATTAACCCTGGCAAACCTAATTTAGCCCTTTTGAGTTTGCAAGCTAAAAGATAATCAGTAGTGGAACATTGACACCGCTAATGTAAAAGTACTATAAATCACTTAAATCTATTAGATTATTGGCGATTATGTAACTATAAAAATAAAAGGTAAAGATACAATAGACTGGCGAAACCTTCGACAACAACAGAAGGGACTTGCACGGATAATCATGTGGCTGTGTTTGGGTGTGTAAATGCATGCAAATTGACATGTGAGGAATGGGGGTTAAAGAAGACACAATTATGGGCCTTTCTTGAAAAAGTACTATTCTCCTAAGAAATACAAATCAGTGAACTCAAACTGAATAATAACTTTAAATTGAGTGGCTTAAGAAATGCAAAATTAATAACATTAAAATACTGGATTATTGATTATAACCAAAAGTTGAAACAGTGAGGATGGTGTGGAAGTGGTATGGTCCCTGAATATATACCCTCGAATTTATCAAGTTAGTTCACATTGGTGACTCATGAATGATTAAGAGTTGCAAGCAGTGTTTGAACACGGATGGCAGACTGCTTGTTCAATAGTGCCCACTCTAAATCGCGCCCACTTTAAGTTGCGCACACGGGGGTGACGGCAACGGAAGTGAATCATGTCTTAAAATCATGCCCAAGTGGCGCTGACAATTCGTGAGTGGAAGCTTGATTTGTAACGTGATCCAAAATGGCTAATGCAACACAGCATGGGTATTATTTAACCCGAAGCAAAACCCAAACCTTACCCCAATTTGTTTTACCAGTATTTTTATTTAAAAAATTTCCCGATTTCCCTGTTACGTATTGTCTCTCCAGCTTCACTTTCGTTGTCATCACTTCTATGGGGACGTAGGTGTCAGAGTTTGTTAGTTACGAACCCCAAGATGCAGAGATGGCGGCAGGCTTGGTTCAAGAAAACATGATTTACTTTAACACTATAGTAAAAAAAAAGAAGAAAAAAAAGGGTACAAACAAAAGGCGCGCACAAGGCGGAGAACAAACTTGGCTATGAACTAAAATAGCACAAAGGCTAACTGTCGACAAGAAACAAAAACACTTACTGTGACACGAAGGAACTATGACATGAGCAGAGTGAACAAAAGTAGACAGAGCTACAACGACAAGTATTATGACAGGTAGTAGTGACATCGACAATGACAATAATCCAGCACTGACTGGAGGAGAAGGCAGGTTTAAATAGCAGCTGGCTGATTGACACCAGGTGTGGCCAGGTGCCAATCAGCCGCAGCTGAGGGGAAGCAGCACTCAGGGAGACAATGAGGAAATAACCAAAATAAGAGCGTTGACAGGAAATGACAGAGGGAAAACTAAAACTTGACCAAACTGTCAGGGACAGGCCTGACAGTAGCCCCCCTTCCCATAACAGATACCAGACGTTTTAGAACCCCCCCCCCCCCCCCCCCAAAAAAAAATCCAAAGTCACGGGAGGGTGGAGAAAGGACAAGGAGGTGGGCCACCAGGCCAAGTGTCCCCGCAACGAGCGGGGAAGAGTTAGGTGGCGACGGCGTGTTGAACGCCGCCGCAATTGGCGAGGCGGCTCGTCCGCCGGCGTGGGAGAACCCACCGGAGACGATGGTGGCGCCCTCTGCTGGCCCACCGGAGACGATGGTGGTGGCGTCCTCTGCTGGCCCACCGGAGACGATGGTGGTGGCGTCCTCTGCTGGCCCACCGGAGACGATGGTGGTGGCGCCCTCTGCTGGCCCACCGGACACGATGGTGGTGGCGCCGTCCGCTGCTGGCCCACCGGAGACGAGGATGGTGGCGCCGTCCGCTGCTGGCCCACCGGAGACGAGGATGGTGGCGCCGTCCGCTGCTGGCCCACCGGAGACGAGGATGGTGGCGCCGTCCGCTGCTGGCCCACCGGAGAGGAAGATGGTGGCGTCTGCCGGCCCACCGGAGTGCATGGTGGCGTCTGCCGGCCCACCGGAGTGCATGGTGGCGTCTGCCGGCCCACTGGAGTGCATGGTGGCGTCTGCCGGCCCACCGGAGTGCATGGTGGTGGTGCCCTCTGCTGGCCCACCGGAGTGCATGATGGCGCCGTAGGTTGCAGACCCACCGGAGATGATGGTGGCGTCTGTTGCAGACCCCTCGGAGATGGCGCCGTCTGTTGCAGACCCCTCGGAGATGGCGCTGTCTGTTGCAGACCCCTCGGAGATGATGGCGTGGGAGAGGGCTTGAAAAGCGGCCGAACTTCTCTTCAAATTAGCCATTAAGTCCAAAGCTTTGTTAAGCCTCTCCGCCATGGACATCTCTGCGAGGTTCGAATTTGGCTGGATTATTATGTCAGAGTTTGTTGGTGACGAACCCCAAGATGCAGAGATGGCGGCAGGCTTGGTACAAGAAAACATGATTTACTTTAACACTATAGTAAAAAAAAAAAAAAAAAAAGGGTACAAACAAAAGGCGGAGAACAAACTTGGCTATGAACTAAAATAGCACAAAGGCTAACTGTCGACAAGAAACAAAAACACTTACTGTGACACGAAGGAACTATGACATGAGCAGAGTGAACAAAAGTAGACAGAGCTACAACGACAAGTATTATGACAGGTAGTAGTGACATCGACAATGACAATAATCCAGCACTGACTGGAGGGCAAGGCAGGTTTAAATAGCAGCTGGCTGATTGACACCAGGTGTGGCCAGGTGCCAATCAGCCGCAGCTGAGGGGAAGCAGCACTCAGGGAGACAATGAGGAAATAACCAAAATAAGAGCGTTGACAGGAAATGACAGAGGGAAAACTAAAACTTGACCAAACTGTCAGGGACAAGCCTGACAGTAGGATCCTTAAAAAAAAAAAACCTACAACACAAAATGGCCGGATATGATGTATACCTACTTTCGGTTTAATTATGGTTTAGGTCACGCCCCCTGCTTATGTCATTCTCCCACTGACCCCCCTGGACAGTAGGTGCATTAGGCCATGCCCCCTTTTTGACATCATCCCCACCCCTGAAAAAGCCCCCTTTAATCCTCCGCTAGGCCCCTGTTACATATTACTGTCATCTACTTCTTCTTCTCAGCACTGTCCTTCACACTCACTTTTTTCCTTCGCTTAGAAAGACAAAGTTCTGTCGAACTCTGGTTATAAGATAATGTTAGCGAGTAAGATGGGTTCTTTTGGGCAGATATTATGGCAAGGGTTTTCAAAGTCATTTTTATTGAGGGCAACATCGCAGCCATGGCTGCCCTCAGAGGGCCACATGTATGAATATATATGAATATAAATATATAACAGCTTTGTTAAACAATTTGCAATGGCAACTGTTTTCGATAATTACATTTTTTACAGACTTGCTTTCAAATCTTAAGGCAAGCAGATATTTAAGTGTTTTTGATAACTAAAAAAATAAATGCTTGGAACATCAGGTAATAAAGTGTAGAATATTTGCATTTGCATGTGCAATATTTTTCTGCCAAAATTGAAAGAACAATTACATTTAGCCAGATAGTACTTTTTTATTTCCAGCATTTTGCAGGCCACGTAAATGATGTGGTGGGCCTCATAAAATGATGTGGTGGACCATATCAGAATTATGTGGCATGCCATTTTAAAATTAAGTGGCGGGCCACAATAACATGATGTCGCTGCCACAATAAAATGATGTGGTGGGCCACTTAAAATATGTCGCACCTTTTATAAAATCATATGGCAGACAACATGAAATGATGTGGTGGGTTATTTTAAAATGAGGTGGAAACCCACATTAAAGAATGTGGCGGGCCACATTAGAATTATGTGGCATGTCACTTTAAAATTAAGGGACGGGCTACATTAAAATTAAGTGGTGGTCTACAATATGTGGCGGGCCACATAAAATTATGTGGTTGACCATATTAGAATTATATGGCATGCCACGTTAAAACTCGTCAAACTTCTCGTCAGCGGCTTTCTCCCGAGCAGCCACTTGTTGCCTCCAGACAACCCACCCAATCCCTCCGAGGTTCGTACTTGGCTCAATCATAAAACAATATGTTGCGCCTTTTGTAAAATCATATCAAATCAAATCAAATCAACTTTATTTATAGAGCACATTTAAAATTTACCACAGGGGTAGCCAAAGTGCTGTACAATGAGCAGGTTAAAAGATAAAACGAGTACCGAGCAAACACAACACAACACAAACAGAACACGATAAAAAATAAATAATTACAATAGAATTAATAAAAACATAAAAACATAAAAACAGGATCACAGCAGGTGTATTATGGGGCGCCATTGCAGGATGGATATCACTCAGTGTTAAAAGCCATGGAATAAAAGTATGTTTTTAAGAGAGATTTAAAAACAGGAAGAGAGGAGGCTTGTCTAACACTCAGGGGTAGGTCGTTCCAGAGCTTGGGAGCAGCAACGGCGAAAGCTCTGTCACCTCTAAGCTTCAGCCTTGTGTCAGGGACCGTCAACAGCAGCTGATCGGCTGATCTTAAGGATCGGGTGGGGCAGTAAGGCTGAAGGAGGTCGGAGAGATAGGTTGGCGCGAGGTTGTTTAGACATTTAAAAACAAATAAAAGGAGTTTAAAATGTATTCGGTAACGCACAGGGAGCCAGTGAAGGGACGCTAAAATAGGGGTGATGTGCTCACGTCTGCGGGTCTGTGTTAGCAGACGAGCAGCAGAGTTCTGCACGAGCTGCAGGCGGGCGAGGGAGGCCTGGCTAATGCCAACATACAGGGCATTACAATAATCAAGACGAGTCGAGATAAAAGCGTGGATTAATTTCTCAAGATCATGTCTTGATAGAAGCGGTTTCACTTTCGCTATTTGGCGTAATTGATAAAAGCTTTTTTGAACGACGCTGCTGATTTGTTTTTCGAATTTAAAATCTGAGTCAAACTTTACCCCCAGGTTTGTGACAGAGTCGCTGAGATACGGGGTCAGAGTGCCGAGGTCAACGTTGGGGGAGGGAGAGCGACTTGGACCGAACAACATAACTTCTGTTTTATCTTCATTTAGGCTCAGGAAGTTAGCTGAAAGCCAGACTTTGATGTCGTGCAGGCAGTCAATAAGACGTTGAACCGTGTTATTTTGTGCCATGGGAAAATAAATCTGGCAATCATCGGCATAAAAATGAAATGCAATACTGTACTTCCTAAAAATAGAACCAAGGGGGAGAAGGTAAAGCGCAAATAAAATTGGGGCAAGGATTGAGCCCTGGGGGACCCCATGTGGTAAAGGAGCTGTGGACGACATAAAACTGTCTACTTTTACACAAAAACTCCTGTCCATATGGCAGACAACATGAAATTAAGAGGTGGGCCGTTTTAAAATGAGGTGGAAAGCGACATTAAATGTGGCAGGCCACATTAGAATTATGTGGCATGTCACTTTAAAATTATGGGACAGGCTACATTAAAATTAAGTGGTGGTCTACAATATTATGTGGCGGGCCACATTAAAATCATATGGTGAACAACATAAAATGATGCGGTGGGCCAGATTTGGACACCTGTGTCTTATGGGCTTCACTGTGATGTTTGCTACGCCAACTCATGGCAGGGATACTAAAAGTATACAGTGGTAACTCAACTTCAAAACATTTTGAAGTTGAGTTACCACTGTCCAGCCATCCATTTTCTACCGCTTGTCCCTTTCGGGCTTGCGGAGAGAGCCGGAGCCTATCTCAGCTGCATTCGGGCGTAAGGCGGGGTACACCCTGGACAAGTCGCCACCTCATCACAGGAGTTACCACTGTACAGGTAAAAGCCAGTAAATTAGAATATTTTGAAAAACTTGATTTATTTCAGTAATTGCATTCAAAAGGTGTAACTTGTACATTATATTTATTCATTGCACACAGACTGATGCATTCAAATGTTTATTTCATTTAATTTTGATGATTTGAAGTGGCAACAAATGAAAATCCAAAATTCCGTGTGTCACAAAATTAGAATATTACTTAAGGCTAATACAAAAAAGGGATTTTTAGAAATGTTGGCCAACTGAAAAGTATGAAAATGAAAAATATGAGCATGTACAATACTCAATACTTGGTTGGAGCTCCTTTTGCCTCAATTACTGCGTTAATGCGGCGTGGCATGGAGTCGATGAGTTTCTGGCACTGCTCAGGTGTTATGAGAGCCCAGGTTGCTCTGATAGTGGCCTTCAACTCTTCTGCGTTTTTGGGTCTGGCATTCTGCATCTTCCTTTTCACAATACCCCACAGATTTTCTATGGGGCTAAGGTCAGGGGAGTTGGCGGGCCAATTTAGAACAGAAATACCATGGTCCGTAAACCAGGCACGGGTAGATTTTGCGCTGTGTGCAGGCGCCAAGTCCTGTTGGAACTTGAAATCTCCATCTCCATAGAGCAGGTCAGCAGCAGGAAGCATGAAGTGCTCTAAAACTTGCTGGTAGACGGCTGCGTTGACCCTGGATCTCAGGAAACAGAGTGGACCGACACCAGCAGATGACATGGCACCCCAAACCATCACCCAACCATGCAAATTTTGCATTTCCTTTGGAAATCGAGGTCCCAGAGTCTGGAGGAAGACAGGAAAGGCACAGGATCCACGTTGCCTGAAGTCTAGTGTCAAGTTTCCACCATCAGTGATGGTTTGGGGTGCCATGTCATCTGCTGGTATCGGTCCACTCTGTTTCCTGAGATCCAGGGTCAACGCAGCCGTCTACCAGCAAGTTTTAGAGCACTTCATGCTTCCTGCTGCTGACCTGCTCTATGGAGATGGAGATTTCAAGTTCCAACAGGACTTGGCGCCTGCACACAGCACAAAATCTACCCGTGCCTGGTTTACGGACTATGGTATTTCTGTTCTAAATTGGCCCGCCAACTCCCCTGACCTTAGCCCCATAGAAAATCTGTGGGGTATTGTGAAAAGGAAGATGCAGAATGCCAGACCCAAAAACGCAGAAGAGTTGAAGGCCACTATCAGAGCAACCTGGGCTCTCATAACACCTGAGCAGTGCCAGAAACTCATCGACTCCATGCCACGCCGCATTAACGCAGTAATTGAGGCAAAAGGAGCTCCAACCAAGTATTGAGTATTGTACATGCTCATATTTTTCATTTTCATACTTTTCAGTTGGCCAACATTTCTGAAAATACCTTTTTTGTATTAGCCTTAAGTAATATTCTAATTTTGTGACACACGGAATTTTGGATTTTCATTTGTTGCCACTTCAAATCATCAAAATTAAATGAAATAAATATTTGAATGCATCAGTCTGTGTGCAATGAATAAATATAATGTACAAGTTACACCTTTTGAATGCAATTACTAAAATAAATCAAGTTTTTCAAAATATTCTAATTTACTGGCTTTTACCTGTATATTGTTAAATTGGTCAGTAATAAATTAGATTATTTTTCCTGTTTGCCTAAAGTCTTCGTCCTGCATTTTTATTCTAACTAAAATGATGATCAACCAATTAAAGGCAAAAATCAACAATCTTGAAAAATGTTAAAAGGTAACTATCGGCAATACTGACCCAGTATTTGCTTGGTATCGGATCGCTCTAGATGTTCAGTATTTGTCTCCTCTCCTCCCCAAGCACAGTGACGTTTAACTATAGCCACAAGTTTAATCCATGTGCTGTATAACAGCAACATATGTTCCCATTGGGCCCTTGTATGGAAAGTGAAGCCCCTCTCATTGTCGTGACCTTTTAGTGAACACAGTGTGCTGGAACTCAAGCAACACAAAGGGTGAATGCAGTCATTATCATCAGGTGTATTGTTTACAGGCTGTTGTGCAAAATGCTGAATTGTTCCATGCTCAAACAGCTCGCGCGGCACTTTCCTGTGCACACATGTACATGCCGAAATGTGAGATGTTTCTCTCACCTTGTTGTTTGTATATTTACAAGCACACGCCCAAATGTGCTACCTGGCGTGTTCGTGTGTCCCGCAGAGGAGACAACATGAGCGCAGTCACATGTTTAGCATATCAATAGAGTCGAGGGCTGTGCGAGAATCGCTGTGAGCTTTCTGGTAGCTGTCGGCTCAACCCGACATTCTGTATTTAAGGAGCTTTGGCATGGCCTCACCGAGCTGACATGAACATCTTCACTAAGCTCCCAGGATTATCCCAACCAACCAGGTACGTTGCCGGCCACCTGCGGCAAGTGGTGGGCCCGTTTGCTGCAGCCTAGTCTTTCACAAAAAAAAAGAAAAGAAAAGCTGAGGAGAAAAGTGTGTCGAGAAAATTATGATTATGAGAGTCTTAGGGGTTCACATGCTTTGAATAGATATCATTTTAGTTTTTAAATAATTGTATAATTTGTCTTTGCAATGTGATGTAATGAAAATATGTACATATCTACAGCAAGCTGGGGTCTGTACTCCAACGTGCCTTCTACGGGTCCAGTGGGAGGGTGAGTCCAACTACTTATAGTTGTAATAAAATAAATTTTAAAAAAAACGCTTAGGGCTATTATTCACAGGTGTGAATGAATGATGGCTTCTCACTTCTCTGTGAAGCGCTTTGAGTGTCTAGAAAAGCGCTATATAAATCTAAGTCATTATTATTACATTTTTGGAGGTACTCTCCTGTGTATGTCAACCATTATGTACTGATAGATGCTTTTCTCCAATAGCAAATAAAAGCATTGTGATAAAGGTTGGGTCTGATCAAGTAATCCTTGGTATTGTCATTTTAGGTGACCCTTTATGAGCAACGAAACTTTGCGGGCAGGCGTCTGGACCTGAGCTCTGACTGTTCCAGGCTCAGTGACAAAAACTTCCCCGAGAGATGCAATTCTGTGCAGGTGGAGAGCGGAGCGTAAGTGCACACTGCTATCCAGAGGTAACAGGAGGTCACTGCTACATGCTAATACATACAGGCAGAGCCGTGTATAGACAAAGTATGGACAACTCGGCCCCTCACGTGACTACAAGGCGCCATGTTGGACACTATTTTGGAGCCGCTGCTAAGCGACACTGAACTTCCTCTTTATCAATCAATCAATCAATCTTTATTTATATAGCCCTAAATCACAAGTGTCTCAAAGGGCTGCACAAGCCACAACGACATCCTCGGTACAAAGCCCACATACGGGCAAGGAAAAACTCACCCCAGTGGGACGTCGATGTGAATGACTATGAGAAACCTTGGAGAGGACCGCAAATGTGGGTAACCCCCCCCCCTCTAGGGGAGACCGAAAGCAATGGATGTCGAGTGGGTCTGACATAATATTGTGAGAGTCCAGTCCATAGTGGATCCAACATAATAGTAAGAGTCCAGTCCATAGTGGGGCCAGCAGGACACCATCCCGAGCGGAGACGGGTCAGCAGCGTAGAGATGTTCCCAGCCGATGCACAGGCGAGCGGTCCACCCCGGGTCCCGACTCTGGACAGCCAGCACTTCATCCATGGCCACCGGACCTGTGCCCCCCCCCCCCCCCTCAAGGAAAAGGGGAGCAGAGGAGAAAAGAAAAGAAACGGCAGATCAACTGGTCTAACAGGGGGGCTATTTAAAGGCTAGAGTATACAAATGAGTTTTAAGATGGGACTTAAATGCTTCTACTGAGGTAGCATCTCTAATTGTTACCGGGAGGGCATTCCATAGTACTGGAGCCCGAATAGAAAACGCTCTATAGCCCGCAGACTTTTTTTGGGCTCTGGGAATCACTAATAAGCCGCAGTTCTTTGAACGCAGATTTCTTGCCGGGACATATGGTACAATGCAATCGACAAGATAGGACGGAGCTAGACCGTGTAGTATTTTATACGTAAGTAGTAAAACCTTAAAGTCACATCTTAAGTGCACAGGAAGCCAGTGCAGGTGAGCCAGTATAGACGTAATATGATCAAACTTTCTTGTTCTTGTCAAAAGTCTAGCAGCCGCATTTTGTACCAACTGTAATTTTTTAATGCTAGACATAGGGAGACCCGAAAATAATACGTTACAGTAGTCGAGACGAGACGTAACGAACGCATGAATAATGATCTCAGCGTCGCTAGTGGATAAAATAGAACGAATTTTAGCGATATTACGGAGATGAAAGAAGGCCGTTTTAGTAACACTCTTAATGTGTGATTCAAACTAGAGAGTTGGGTCGAAGATAATACCCAGATTCTTTACTGATTCGCCTTGTGTAATTGTTTGGTTGTCAAATGTTTAGACATTTATTTTAATCAACTAGTTTTTTGCTGCGTAAACCTGCCCGAATGTGCGGCATTGGGACGCTCCACTCGCCAATAGCATTTGAATCACATCAAATAAAATTATGGAAAGTAAAGATTGGCTAGAAGACTATTTAGAATGAGAAGAATTAGAAGGCTAGAGTGCTAATGAATAACAACAGTATCTTGTACGAGGTAAGCAAGCATACATACACATGGGAAAGGTAGTATATCTCTCTCGCAGTAAAAGTGAATGAATACTCGCCAAAGCAAAACCTATGAAAAATATTTAAAAAAATAAAAGCACGGGCATATAGCGCATTAATTACAAACTATACATTGGAGGCAGCCACCACAGTACATACTTCACACACCAGTCATAATTTATCTGTAGTTGTTGATCCAAAGCTAATGAGGATTTTGGCAAAATGAGTGTAACATGTTTTTTAGTTGTTCTGTATTTTCTGATTTACTGGTTTGGTGGCTGCAGGATTAGGTCTCTGCTTTTTGCAGATGATTTGGTCCTGATGGCTTCATCTGGCCAGGATCTTCAGCTCTCACTGGATCGGTTCGCAGCTGAGTGTGAAGCGACTGGGATGAGAATCAGCACCTCCAAGTCCGAGTCCATGGTTCTCGCCCGGAAAAGGGTGGAGTGCCATCTCCGGGTTGGGGAGGAGATCTTGCCCCAAGTGGAGGAGTTCAAGTACCTCGGAGTCTTGTTCACGAGTGAGGGAAGAGTGGATCGTGAGATCGACAGGCGGATCGGTGCGGCGTCTTCAGTAATGCGGACGCTGTATCGATCCGTTGTGGTGAAGAAGGAGCTGAGCCGGAAGGCAAAGCTCTCAATTTACCGGTCGTTCTACGTTCCCATCCTCACCTATGGTCATGAGCTTTGGGTTATGACCGAAAGGACAAGATCACGGGTACAAGCGGCCGAAATGAGTTTCCTCCGCCGGGTGGCGGGGCTCTCCCTTAGAGATAGGGTGAGAAGCTCTGTCATCCGGGGGGAGCTCAAAGTAAAGCCGCTGCTCCTCCGCATCGAGAGGAGCCAGATGAGGTGGTTCGGGCATCTGGTCAGGATGCCACCCGAGCGCCTCCCTAAGGAGGTGTTTAGGGCATGTCCGACCGGTAGGAGGCCACGAGGAAGACCCAGGACACGTTGGGAAGACTATGTCTCCCGGCTGGCCTGGGAACGCCTCGGGATCCCCGGGAGGAGCTGGACGAAGTGGCTGGGGAGAGGGAAGTCTGGGCTTCCCTGCTTAGGCTGCTGCCCCCGCGACCCGACCTCGGATAAGCGGAAGAAGATGGATGGATGGATGGATGGATGTATTTTCTGATGTGCATTGCGCCGGCGGGGGCATTAGAAGCCTGCTGGTCACTAAACACTGCATGAATATAGCAGCGAAGTGCATGAAATACCGCTGCAAAATTGCCCTAAAATTATACTTTGACGGGGAAAAAAAGCATGTTTTATTGCAAGTTTATGAGCTGGGGTATATTTAGACTTTTAATTAGACGTAGTGTTATGGTTTATTTTGTCAGGAAAACTACCTTCAGAACGACTTAATTGCATGCACAGTCGCACACGCCCTTGGTGTCCAACATTGCACCTGTTGCTTAGTTGTCCAGACTGTCTTTATACAGGACTCTGCATTCAGGGCCTGCCCACTGCCTCCTAGAGGTAAGAAGAGGTCACTGCTACATACTAATACAGGGCCTACACAGGAAGGAAAACAAATAAGGGCATTCTACATTCAAATGGCCTTTAATTGGAAATGAATGAATGAAATCATTGTGTCTTCCTCTGGTCACACACAATTGTACTACCGATGATAATGGAGCTCACTATCTCTTTGACTCTTCTCACTGTTCCATTTAGATGGATTGGTTACGAGCACGAGAACTTCCGAGGTCGCCAGTACCTGTGGGACATGTCTGATCACGGCAAGTACAGCTGCTATGACAAGTGGTGTGCACAGGTGGACCACATCTCCTCCGTGCGAGCTGTCAAACAGGTGAGAGAGCAGCACACGTGTAACATCAGAAGAGATCACATAAGGCCGACGTCAGAACATTACACAGAAATCAAAGAAAAACTGAAAATTGCCCAAATCTCTCCGCCCCAAAATGGCAGGTACAAACAAAAATGGCCGACTAGCTCTGTATCGTACAGTATATTGTCTATGATGATTACCGTGTGTGCCGTCATGATGAACAATGTTCACTAGATTACACATGCTCCCAAGATTTGGCAAGTTTCTGAATATTTTAAAGTTCTGTAATAAAAAATAAAAAAAAGTGTTTCATAACTAATAAGTAGAAAAGCACTTGGAGAGCGCAGAATAATTCTTTTTGAAAATTCCTGAATCCAAATCTGGAATATTCCAAAAATCTAATCACTTTTTCCCAATCCCATTTCTTGAAAGTTACATCAAAATCCACCAAAACCTTCTGTGTTATGTTGCTTACTAACAAACAGACAAACCCCAGTAAATCAAAGGAAATCTTCATGTGAGGACATGTTTGTTTTGTTCATCTGTCGCTTCCAAACAGGCTACAAAAAGGCCCTCTTGTCAGTCGTCCACTGTTTTGTATCTGTGGGTGGAGGCGGGGAAGCTAGCACACACAAAGAAGTTCAGTCTTGTAACAAATAATAATAATAATAATATAGTCGAAATGATCTGGATCGCCCTCAAAATCGAACCATTTGTTCCTTACCCCATTTCTAACATTTCCTGAAAGTTTCATCAAAATGCGGCAATATCTTTTCGGGTTATGTTGCAAACTCACAAGCCCAGTGATTACATAAACCTCCTTGGGGAAATTGCGAAGACAATTAAGGAGAATGAGTTTAAAAGGGTCCCTTAGTTACCCATACCATGTATTTAATATCATATTTAGCCACAGTGACTTGATAGTAGTGTGTTAAAATGTAAGTGAAGAATATCATAGTTATAGTGTCAAATTTTCTATATGCAGCCCTCAATGGAAAATGTTGTTGTGTTTTACAGGACAACAATCCTGCCAAAGCTCAGCTATTTGAACGAGCCGGCTTCTCCGGTAAGAAGATGGAAATCCAGGATGACATTCCCAACCTGATGAGCCGCTACAGCCTCAACAGATTAGCCTCCATCCGTGTGCTGGGAGGAGCGTGAGTGCCGGCCCTCCCGGTTTCAGACAACATTTACAATAATAAGCTTGCATTTATTATTTAAGATATACCCCAAAAGGGACAAGCGGTAGAAAATGGATGGATGGATTATACTCCTTGCCCCAACTTGATTCTCATCAAAAAAGTCTCGATCCATTGACAAGATTGGAAGCGTGTTCTCAACCAATTTCTGCTTAGCTTAGGCAGCGTAATCAAATACTAAACTTTTTAGGACCCATTTAAATACATTTAGGACCAGCATTTAACCCTGCGATGAGGTGGCGACTTATCCAGGGTGTACCCCGCCTTCCGCCCGAATACAGCTGAGATAGGCTCCAGCACCCCCGGCGACCCCAAAAGGGACAAGCGATAGAAAATGGATGGATGGATATACTAAAACATGTGCAAATGTTATAGCATATACAAAGCTGGTCTACTAAACATGTGCAAAGTGGATTGCGTCTGTTAATTGTGCAGAATAAGTCATCCAATCCATTTTGCGTCTCTGCCTTCATTAAAATGCAGAATATATGCTGATTATCAAAACGCGCTCAATACTGGGAGAGGAAAATGCAAATACATTTTAAATGTGATTTATCAACACTCATCACCATTTTGGAAGCAACATTCTACGTTTTATTTAGCACGTTTGAAAAGGACATGACACAGTTCCACACATGGCTGTGAGAGAAGTGCTTGTGCTGCAAAGACACACGATGGATAGAGAATCCTCCGTCCTACGTGTATGTTTCAACATATTTGGATGGTCAAAAATAAAATATTACACATCGTCTATTCAGCAACATCCTTTTATAATTTCATAGCTGCTGGATGAGTTAAGGGGACTGATTAAAACAAATTGAGTTGATGGGTTTTGGTGTCAGTTAATATTTTTTGATGTTTTTTTTCCGCATAGAATAGGTATTACTTACATATTATATATGATAAAAACTTCTTGGAGTATGCACCTTCAGCAGTAAAAGAAAAGTAATGTCAATGTGGATGCACTGCACGGCTGCTTCAAAAATGCCAATAAAAAGTGGTATGTCTTCTGCATATTTGAAAACATAGCAAAACGCTACAGGTAGGAGCATGATAAAATAAGTAAGTAAATGCAGTAAATGAGAGTATCTCCGTGGTGATGCCCCGTATAGTACATGCAAAATCATCATTTAAATAAGGCAGTTTGCGCCACTTTTCAATCACACAAGCAGTGTTAGTAGATGGCATGAAACACGCCCACTAATAGTACATGCTATTTTATAGATTGCACACACTGTATCGCGGAAGGTATTTGGATCTTAGGAAACCAGGCCCATAGTGTTGCGCTGGCTTAACAAATATGTGTAATGAACTAAATCAAAAGTATCAAAACCAAAATAGGTGTTAAGAAACTTTTAAATCTCAGGGTCAAGATGGCGTCAAATTGCTCCAATACTTGACAGAGGATTTGGTCCAGATTTAGTCAAGAATTTAGTCTTTATTGTTGTAGTTTGACTTTTGCAATAAGTTTGATATATTATAACAGGGATATAGTAACTGGCGGTCCAAGTACAGAACCAGACGGCATCCCATATGGACCTGGATCGATAGTCAAATACTTATTTAAATATTTAGTTTTGATTGAGCGCTTCTCGTTTGACTGACGCAACAATTATAGACTTTACAGTACTAGTTCATCGGATCAGGAAATACACTGACTAATTGCCCATCCATCCAGCCATTTTCTTCCGCTTATCCGAGGTCGGGTCGCGGGGGCAGCAGCCTAAGCGGAGAAGCCCAGACTTCCCTCTCCCCAGCCACTTCGTCCAGCTCCTCCCGGGGGTTCCCGAGGCATTCCCAGGACAGCCGAGTGATGATCTTCCCAACATGTCCTGGGTCTTCCCCATAGCCTGCTACCAGTCGGACGTGCCCTAAACACCTCCCCAGGGAGGCATCCTGACCAGATGCCCGAAACCACATCATCTGGCTCCTCGATGGGGAAGAGCAGCAGTTTTATTTTGAGCTCCTCCCGGATGACAGAGCTTCTCACCCTATCTCTAAGGGAGAGCCCCGCCACCCGACGGGGGAAACTCACTTCGGGTGCTTGTACCCATGATCTTGCTTTTGGGTTATGACCTTTCTGTCATAACCCAAAGCTCATGACCATAGGTGAGGATGGGAACATAGATCAACTGGTAAATTGAGAGCTTTGCCTTCCGGCTTAGCTCCTTTTTTACCACAACGGATCGATAGTGTCCGCATTACTGAAGAGGCCTGTCGATCTCGTGATCCACTCTTCCCTCACTTGTGAACAAGACTCTGAGGTACTTGAACTCCTCCACTTGGGGCAAGAGCTCTTCCCCAACCCGCACCAATTGCATGCGAGTTAAACCATCCCACGAGATACTGCTCAGCCAATCAAATCTGTGCAATCCAGGCGGTAAACATGGCGACTTTAAATGAAGAGACAGACAAAAGAAGCTAACTTTCACATAAGAAATGTTCTATATCTGGACCTATTACAATTTTAGATGAGTACCTCAGTGTTATACTAATTATATGGTTGTACCCCTAATTAATTGCATAGCATGCCAGTCAAGATTCAAAATAGACAATTTCATTCATGGTTGTATTTTTTTTTAAGGTCAGGGTGCTTAATCTTTGCTGTGTTACACAGGTGGGTTGTGTATCAAGAGCCGAACTACAGAGGGTCTCATTACGTCCTGGAGAAACGAGACTACAACAACTTCTCAGACTGGGGCAGCCAGAACAACACCGTTGGTTCTATGAGAAGAGTCCGCTTCAACTAACTGTACATTTTTATTACAAAATTGAGTCCATCATAAAACACTTTCATAAACAGATTTCCTTTTTGTCTGCCAATATCATTTTGTTCAAAGAAGTGCAGAAATGTTGCTGTGAAACATTGCATGGACTGCACAGACGTTAAATAGCAACCGAAATATGGTGGAATTAAAACCCTCAAAATCTTGCAGACATTACAATAAAAACACCAAAAAAAGATTTAAAACCTGGCTGGTTAAACGCCAAACTAAAAACTTCAGAAAATTTCTGGACTCCGTCACTACTCTTTACCCAAACTTTGAACCCAGCAGCTTTTACAATGTGTGGCGTGAGTTCAAACCCCGGCCGAGTCATACCAAAGACTATAAAAATGGGAGTCATTGCCTCCCTGCTTGACACTCAGCATCAAGGGTTGGAATTGGGGGTTGAATCACCAAAAACGATTCCCGGGCGCAGCCACCGCTGCTGCTCACTGCTCCCCTCACCTCCCAGGAGGTGATCAAGGGTGATGGGTCAAATGCAGAGAATATTTTCGCGTATGTGACAATCATTGGTACTTTAACTTAACTTAACTTATCTACAGGTAAAAGCCAGTAAATTAGAATATTTTGAAAAACTTGATTTATTTTAGTAATTGCATTCAAAAGGTGTAACTTGTACATTATATTTATTCATTGCACACAGACTGATGCATTCAAATATTTATTTCATTTAATTTTGATGATTTGAAGTGGCAACAAATGAAAATCCAAAATTCCGTGTGTCACAAAATTAGAATATTACTTAAGGCTAATACAAAAAAGGGATTTTTAGAAATGTTGGCCAACTGAAAAGTATGAAAATGAAAAATATGAGCATGTACAATACTCAATACTTGGTTGGAGCTCCTTTTGCCTCAATTACTGCGTTAATGCGGCGTGGCATGGAGTCGATGAGTTTCTGGCACTGCTCAGGTTTTATGAGAGCCCAGGTTGCTCTCATAGTGGCCTTCAACTCTTCTGCGTTTTTGGGTCTGGCATTCTGCATCTTCCTTTTCACAATACCCCACAGATTTTCTATGGGGCTAAGGTCAGGGGAGTTGGCGGGCCAATTTAGAACAGAAATACCATGGTCCGTAAACCAGGCACGGGTAGATTTTGCGCTGTGTGCAGGCGCCAAGTCCTGTTGGAACTGGAAATCTCCATCTCCATAGAGCAGGTCAGCAGCAGGAAGCATGAAGTGCTCTAAAACTTGCTGGTAGACGGCTGCGTTGACCCTGGATCTCAGGAAACAGAGTGGACCGACACCAGCAGATGACATGGCACCCCAAACCATCACTGATGGTGGAAACTTGACACTAGACTTCAGGCAACGTGGATCCTGTGCCTCTCCTGTCTTCCTCCAGACTCTGGGACCTCGATTTCCAAAGGAAATGCAAAATTTGCATGGTTGGGTGATGGTTTGGGGTGCCATGTCATCTGCTGGTGTCGGTCCACTCTGTTTCCTGAGATCCAGGGTCAACGCAGCCGTCTACCAGCAAGTTTTAGAGCACTTCATGCTTCCTGCTGCTGACCTGCTCTATGGAGATGGAGATTTCAAGTTCCAACAGGACTTGGCGCCTGCACACAGCGCAAAATCTACCCGTGCCTGGTTTACGGACCATGGTATTTCTGTTCTAAATTGGCCCGCCAACTCCCCTGACCTTAGCCCCATAGAAAATCTGTGGGGTATTGTGAAAAGGAAGATGCAGAATGCCAGACCCAAAAACGCAGAAGAGTTGAAGGCCACTATCAGAGCAACCTGGGCTCTCATAACACCTGAGCAGTGCCAGAAACTCATCGACTCCATGCCACGCCGCATTAACGCAGTAATTGAGGCAAAAGGAGCTCCAACCAAGTATTGAGTATTGTACATGCTCATATTTTTCATTTTCATACTTTTCAGTTGGCCAACATTTCTAAAAATCCCTTTTTTGTATTAGCCTTAAGTAATATTCTAATTTTGTGACACACGGAATTTTGGATTTTCATTTGTTGCCACTTCAAATCATCAAAATTAAATGAAATAAACATTTGAATGCATCAGTCTGTGTGCAATGAATAAATATAATGTACAAGTTACACCTTTTGAATGCAATTACTGAAATAAATCAAGTTTTTCAAAATATTCTAATTTACTGGCTTTTACCTGTATAACCAAGGAGGCGCAGAATTGTTGATTTCCTGGATATCGTCTTTATCACTGGTGGTAACGTTATCACTGGCAGCATTTGAAACATCTGCCGGAGAGAATCCCCAAGCCATTTTCAAGTATGTTTTCCTTCCAAGTCATCACATTGTGTTATGATTATGCTTCCTGGTTTTGAACCGCCTTTGATGGGCATGCTCATAATGTTTTGCCCTAACCTTATCCAATTGAGACTCACCTTATGTAAACATCATGGATTTTCTCCATATTTTTTTTTTTTCTCCCCATGGTCGAGCAGTCCCGTTTCTCGCTTTGTAGCGCGGATTTGAAGGATGCTACATGGATCTAAAAATAGCTACTACTGGGAAATGTAAGTTCAAGTTAAAGTACCGATGTAGTTAAGCTACTTAGCGCGCTACTGCCCATCACTACCGACTGATGGTGTGTCTTCCCGTTTCGATGAAGACTTACCGTATTTTCCGCACTATAAGGCGCACCTAAAAACCACACATTTTCTCAAAAGCTGACAGTGCGCCTTATAATCCGGTGCGCCTTATATATGGGTTAATATTAATATTAATTTTCATAAAGTTTAGGTCTCGCAACTACGGTAAACAGCCGCCATCTTTTTTCCCCGTAGAAGAAGCGCGCGGTGCATGCTGGAATATGTGACGTTTCATTTCCATTTGTGTGTTTATGTAAAGACCCCAAAATGGCTCCTATTAAGTGTGTTGTCTGTCTAATTATAAATAATGCAGACGAGGCGTGTTAACTGAGTTCTCAACGTTTACTCACAGCGTGCTCATAACCACATTCTAACTCCCAGCATACAACAACGCTTCTCAGGGCTACCGCGCATGCTCGTCACTATCGTTGCATGCTGGGTAGTGTAGTTGTTATATTTGCTAGCTCATAACATCACATTAAGAGACACGCTTACGCGCTTAATTCAATACTCGCCGTCATTCCGGGTGGATTGACAAAAGACCTCCAGCCGCTAGATATTGGTGTCAACAGAGCATTCGAAGCTAGACTGCTAACTGCGTGGGAACAGTGGATGACAGAAGGCGAACACACGTGACGTTCACCAAGACAGGGAGACAGCGCCGGACGACATACGCCAACATCTGCCAATGGATCGTAAATGCCTGGGCAGATATTTCGGTCACAACTGTGGTCCGAGCTTTCCGGAAGGCAGGATTCACAGAACTGCTGGACAACAGCGACACTGACTCCGATTACTTCGACGAGACGGAGCCGGCCATTTTGGATCCCACATTCGCCCAACTTTTCAATTCGGACACCGTAGGAGAAGAATTCGAGGGATTTATGAATGAAGAATAACTTCAGAAGGTGAGCGTTATGTTTATTTTGTGTGTTGTGACATTAACGTTCGAGCAACATTATGTTGCTATTGCTCTGCACTATTTTGAATTTTACTATGTTTGTGATTGCACATTTGCGTACATTTTGGGAGTGAACAGAGTTGTTAGAACGCTGGTTTTTAATATATTATTAAAGTTTGACTGACCTATCTGACTGTTTTTTTGACATTCCTTTAGCGCAGTTAGATGCGGCTTACAACACGGGGCGGCTTATAGGTGGACAAAGTTTTGAAATATGCCGTTCATTGAAGGCGCGGCTTATAACCCAGGGCGCCTTATGGTGCGGAAAATACGGTAATCATAATGCTAACGCAGGTTTAAAAAAAAAAAAAAAAAAAAAAGTGGGCGCAAACGAGTTTTTTCGTGCCTTTCTTGCAATCTCGAGGTATAAATTGAATGGCAAACTTTTCGGTTTATGGCCACAACCTTCGACTATACAAGTGAAAGGGATGATTTAGAATCCCGAATGAACTTTTAGCAACTCAGAGATGGTGCACCAGCTCAGTATGTCAATAGCTGCATAAGCGATAGCTCTCTGTCTCTCTCTCTCATGGCGGCGCTAAAAGTAGTTCCTCGGCGTTAGCCCGTATAATAATATGCAAATACTACTACTACTACTAATAAATAATATTTAGGTCACGACATGCAGATGAAGTATTGATGGCGGTTTTTGGATGTTTTTAGATGGTCGTATGGCCACAACAGATGACTCCTATGAGCTGCATTCTAATCTACTTGCAGTATATTACAAATTGGAACGCATACTGAGATGGGCTCCAGCACCCCCCGCGACCCAAAATGGGACAAGCGGTAAAAAATGGATGGATGGATGGACAGACATGTGTCTTCTTGTCTTATGTAGGGATTGTAAATGATAGGCAAAATCCCCCCCCAAAAAGTTCAGTTCCCCCTGGAGTCACACTCACTTAAGTTAAAGTTAAGTACCACTGATAGTCACACACACTAGGTGTGGTGAAATTTGTCCTCTGCATTTGACCCATCCCCTTGTTCTCCCCCTGGGAGGTGAGGGGAGCAGTGAGCAGCAGCAGTGGCCACACTCAGGAATTATTTTTGGTGATTTAACCCCTAATCCCACCTTTGATGCTGAGTGCCAAGCAGGGAGGTAATTTTTATAGTCTTTGGTATGACTCAGGTTTGAACTCACAAACTACCGATCTCAGGGCGGACACTCTAACCACTAGGCCACTGAGTAGGTTCCAAGATAAAAGAAAAATACAGCAACTATACCTACATCTTGACTGACTCGAATAAACTAAAACAAGTAGGCCTATATTCAATGTGAAGACATTGATTGATTGATTGAGACTTTTATTAGTAGATTGCACAGTACAGTACTTATTCCGTACAATTGACCACTAAATGGTAACACCCCAATAAGTTTTTCAACTTGTTTAAGTCGGGGTCCACATTAATCAAATCATGGGCCTTGTTCACTGCAGGGCAATTCCATTTTTTTTTCCAATGTCAGCATTCCTTTTGGTTGGATGTTCATTTACAGTTAGGTCCATAAATATTTGGACATTGACACAATTTTCAGTATTCCAGCTCTGTACAACACCACAATGGATTTGAAATGAAACAATCAACATGTGCTTTAAGTGCAGACTTTGAGCTTTAATTTGAGGGTATTTACATCCAAATCAGGTGAACGGTGTAGGAATTACAACACATTTTATATGTGCCTTCCACTTTTTAAGGGACCAAAAGTAATTGGACAATTGGTTACTCAGCTGTTCCATGGCCAGGTGTGTGTTATTCCCTTGTTTTTTTCATTTACAAAGAGCAGATAAAACGCCTAGATGTCATTTCAAGTGTGGTATATTCATTTGTAATCTGGGGAAGTCATCTCTCAATATCAATCAATCAATCAATCAATCAATCTTTATTTATATAGCCCTAAATCACAAGTGTCTCAAAGGGCTGCACAAGCCACAACGACATCCTCGGTACAAAGCCCACATACGGGCAAGGAAAAACTCACCCCAGTGGGACGTCGATGTGAATGACTATGAGAAACCTTGGAGAGGACCGCATATGTGGGTAACCCCCCCCCCTCTAGGGGAGACCGAAAGCAATGGATGTCGAGTGGGTCTGACATAATATTGTGAGAGTCCAGTCCATAGTGGATCCAACATAATAGTAAGAGTCCAGTCCATAGTGGGGCCAGCAGGACACCATCCCGAGCGGAGACGGGTCAGCAGCGTAGAGATGTTCCCAGCCGATGCACAGGCGAGCGGTCCACCCCGGGTCCCGACTCTGGACAGCCAGCACTTCATCCATGGCCACCGGACCTGTGCCCCCCCCCCCCCTCAAGGAAAAGGGGAGCAGAGGAGAAAAGAAAAGAAACGGCAGATCAACTGGTCTAACAGGGGGGCTATTTAAAGGCTAGAGTATACAAATGAGTTTTAAGATGGGACTTAAATGCTTCTACTGAGGTAGCATCTCTAATTGTTACCGGGAGGGCATTCCATAGTACTGGAGCCCGAATAGAAAACGCTCTATAGCCCGCAGACTTTTTTTGGGCTCTGGGAATCACTAATAAGCCGGAGTTCTTTGAACGCAGATTTCTTGCCGGGACATATGGTACAATGCAATCGACAAGATAGGACGGAGCTAGACCGTGTAGTATTTTATACGTAAGTAGTAAAACCTTAAAGTCACTTCTTAAGTGCACGGGAAGCCAAATATGAAGTCCAAAGAGCTGTATGTCCTTGCCTCACGAGTGCAACTTTGTCTTTTCTGCTCAAAAACCTAATTATGACAACTGTTTGAGCATTGACATGCCTCAACGCTCAGTTGGTCCACTATTATTCCTTTACTTTGCAGGAATTATGTTACCTGCCGCTCAGTGGAGCCTTCATCTTGCTCATTGATGTTGTCGTTGTCTATGAATGCTGCACGCCTACGGCCAAGATTACATGGTACTTTTTTTGGAGGTTCTTGTTTAAACTAATACAACTTTTTTTTTAAATTGTGCAAGTAATTATCAATGATCAAATTCGTCATTAATATGAACACACGGATGCTGATGATTCCGGAACTGCTCCAAGTTCATTGCCAAGTGCTCAGCTCCAGGAATGTCCAGGATCCCTTAAAATCGCAAATTTAATTCAATCACAGTTCTGGAAACAATTGTGTCTATTAGAGATGCGCGGTTTGCGGACACAACCGCGGAGTCCGCGGATTATCCGCGGATCGGGCGGATGAAATAAAAAAAAATAAGATTTTATCCGCTCGCGGGTCGGGTCGGGCGGATTAATTAGATATTTTTTTTATTTTTATTTTATTTTTATTTTTTTGCGGGTGGCAGTTAAACCAATTGGGAAATATATATACATAGTTAAATGTTGTTACCCACATACGAAAAACGAGCAGGCACCTGCTGCATATGCCACAACAGAAGAAAAAAAAAGAAAAGAGATGGACACTTTTACGGAGCGGAGAAGGCCCCCGACGCCTCGCCGGGGTCCGGGACCGAGGCCCCTTCCCCCGAGAGGGCCCAACCGGGAGCCGTAGCTGAGGCGATCCGCGAGAAGGGCCTGACGCACGTCCAGGGTCACTACCGCGCCCACCGCACCGACACCCCGCCTCGTCCGCTTTCGACGCGGCCGGCGTCACGCGCAGCAGGTAAGCAGCTTACCTGCCCGCCACCCCCGTGGCCGGGGGCTCGTAACATGGGTCACTCCGCGCGCTCCGCCCGCGCAGCTTACCTGCTTGCCACCCCTGTTGCCGGGGGCGCGTAACAGGGGTGGCAGTGCGCTCACGAAAGGGGTGGGGCTCACCCTGGTTGATATAGAGAGCAGGACGGTGGCCATGGAATTCGGAACCCGCTAAGGAGTGTGTAACAACCCACCTGCCGAATCAACTAGCCCTGAAAATGGATGGCGCTGGAGCGTGGGCCCATACCTGGCCGCCGCCGGCAGCGAGACGCGCTTGGAGGTGCGCTCAGCGCGGCTCCCATATGATTGCGCACTGGTGTGCGTCTGGGTCGTGACAGCGTGGCACGCGCAAGTCTGTGCTGCGTTGGATCAGTCTCCTTTCTTTAACAGGCAAAAGCTTTATAACCTCACCATACCTGCCAACTTTTAAATCAGAAAAACCTAGTAGCCAGGGTCCAAGGGCCGCAGGCCCCGGTAGGTCCAGGACAAAGTCCTGGTGGAGGGTTCAGGGCTTCGCCCCCCGACGCAAAATGATTATTAGCATTCAGACAGGTTAAAATGTTGCTAAAACCATCACTTTTCTATCAGTCACAGTGACTTTTCAAAACAAAAATATTACAGCAAAAATCATATGGGTTGATTGACATGTTTATTCTGTAAGCTAACTGCAATAGTTTGAAATTATTTTGACAGTTAATGCCAGTTATCCTGTCAACATTTCACAAGACTTCAATTTGTTAATTGAAAGTATAAATAGTATAAACACTTTTAACAGTATGTCGTGCTGTGAAATACAGCTGACAGGATGGCGCACCAAACACGAAGCAAGGCCATGGTGCAGGAGAACAAAGGACTTCTTTCATTTAAGGTTTGTGATAAACCATCAAACTCATTCGTTAAAAGGACTCTATAGTAATATAAAGCGAATTTTTCTGGACATTATCATGCAAGAAAAGTTTATTTTTGGGATCGCGATCACCGCGTAATGATTTTTAAAGGTTGCATTACATTATTAACTGTCCCATGTGATCAGCCAGTGCAATTGGAAGTCCATGCTCAATTATTGCCTCCGTAAATAAAACTTCGGCATTTATCACATCCAAAGAATCTGTTTGGGCGACGAAAAACGTTGAAAGTTTTCCACTTGTATCGCTAGCAACGGCATTATAATGACTTGTTTTTTTGTCCCAACGTGGTCTTTTACATCGCTAATTCCTCCGTGTCCGATCGAAAAATCTTGTCTGCACAAGGTGCAATTCGCGTAGTTTTCACCCTTTTTTTTTTTTTAATTAATATTAGATATATAACAACGGACGGATGGCGGGCGGATGCAGTTCTGATCAAACGTTACATCGGGTGGATGGCGGATGGTTGACGACTTTCTGACGCGGTTGCGGATGAGATAAATTGCCTATCCGCGCATCTCTAGTGTCTATATGTGTGAAGTGTAATTTTGTATTGTCTGTTTTCCATTTAAAGTGGCTGGAACAACAGTCCAGCTGCACACCAGTTCCAGGCTATTTCCGCCATCTGATGGTTCACTTTGGTGTCTCACAAAGTGAGACCGGCAGTGTGGCAGCCCAAGATAACACAGTAGATCGGTATTTAGCTTAAACTGCAGAAAAACACCCATCTCCATTTGCCAACCTTTCAGCCATTGTGTGTGACCACAGTTAACTTCCCACTCGGGTTGCTGGTCTGGTGGAAAATGCTCTGGTCTAAATAACAGGATCTGTAGTCTGGCAGAGATTACAGAAACAATCCTGTGATGTGTAGCGTAGTCATTTGACAACAGCTACAACCTTTTAGCCCTGAAAAACAAGCCTTATGATTCTATCACGAGGCACAGGGAAGGTTTGATTCCATACTCGTTTGTTTTTAAATCTTTGTTTATTAGTTATTTTTAGTTTTATAAAATGTGAGCATTCTGTTAAGCACTTTCTAAATATTATACATAATTAAGAAAGGTTAAAGTTAAGTTAAAGTACCAATGATTGTCTCACACACACACTAGGTGTGGTGAAATTTGTCCTCTGCATTTGACCCATCCCCTTGTTCACCCCCAAGGTGAGGGGAGCAGTGGGCAGCAGCGGCAATCGTTTTTGGTGATTTAACCCCCAATTCCAACCCTTGGTGCTGAGTGCCAAGCAGGGAGGCAATGACTCGGACACTCTAACCACTAGGCCACTGAGTAGGTATTATATATTATTAGGAGTAAGTGGTATTATAGTTACAGTGGTCTCGTCTCGACTACTGTAACGTATTATTTTCGGGTCTCCCTATGTCTAGCATTAAAAAATTACAGTTGGTACAAAATGCGGCTGCTAGACTTTTGACAAGAACAAGAAAGTTTGATCATATTACGCCTATACTGGCTCACCTGCACTGGCTTCCTGTGCACTTAAGATGTGACTTTAAGGTTTTACTACTTACGTATAAAATACTACACGGTCTAGCTCCGTCCTATCTTGTCGATTGCATTGTACCATATGTCCCGGCAAGAAATCTGCGTTCAAAGAACTCCGGCTTATTAGTGATTCCCAGAGCCCAAAAAAAGTCTGCGGGCTATAGAGCGTTTTCTATTCGGGCTCCAGTACTATGGAATGCCCTCCCGGTAACAATTAGAGATGCTACCTCAGTAGAAGCATTTAAGTCCCATCTTAAAACTCATTTGTATACTCTAGCCTTTAAATAGCCCCCCTGTTAGACCAGTTGATCTGCCGTTTCTTTTCTTTTCTCCTCTGCTCCCCTTTTCCTTGAGGGGGGGGGGGCACAGGTCCGGTGGCCATGGATGAAGTGCTGGCTGTCCAGAGTCGTGACCCGGGGTGGACCGCTCGCCTGTGCATCGGCTGGGAACATCTCTGCGCTGCTGACCCGTCTCCGCTCGGGATGGTGTCCTGCTGGCCCCACTAGGGACTGGACTCTTACTATTATGTTGGATCCACTATGGACTGGACTCTCACAATATTATGTCAGACCCACTCGACATCCATTGCTTTCGGTCTCCCCTAGAGGGGGGGGGGGGGGTTACCCACATATGCGGTCCTCTCCAAGGTTTCTCATAGTCATTCACATCGACGTCCCACTGGGGTGAGTTTTTCCTTGCCCGTATGTGGGCTTTGTACCGAGGATGTCGTTGTGGCTTGTGCAGCCCTTTGAGACACTTGTGATTTAGGGCTATATAAATAAAGATTGATTGATTGATTGATTATATATTATTAGGAGTAAGTTATAATGTAAGTTATAATAATGGATTAAATTTATATAGCGCTTTTCTAGACACTCAAAGCGCTTCACAGAGAAGTGAGAACCCATATTCATTCACGCCTGATGGTGGTAAGCTACTTTTGTAGCCACAGCTGCCCTGGGGTAGACTGACGGAAGCGTGGCTGCCAGTTTGCGCCTACGGCCCCTCTGACCACCACCCATCATTCATTCACCAGTGTGAGCGGCACTGGGGGGCAAGGGTGAAGTGTCCTGCCCAAGGACACAACGGCAGCGATTTGGATGTAAGAGGGGGGGAGCGAACCTGCAACCCTCAGGTTTCTGGCATGGCCGCTCTACCCACTACGCCATGCCGCCCCAAAAAAAGCATATGGTATAAAAAAGGTACATATAACTAGAAAAGTGTATATGTGTTTTGGAGCACTGCAGAGGGCACGGTGGTGTACCATATGTAGATGTTGAAATGGTGTTTGTTTTTCTATGCATGGTGAAATCGTATGTGCGCTATATGATTTTAATTCATTGCTCTTCTTTTTCTTTTACTTTGTAGCTGATGCAGAAATTGCGCAGCTGAAGTGATAGCTGGTTGAATCAGCTCAGTGTTCTTTTAATGTCTGACATTTCTCTTTTTACCTTATTTTTGTATCTCCACTGCAACTACATAATTTCCTCATTGTGGGATAAAAAAAGTCTATCAAAATACCTGTCTACTAGAGATGCGCGGTTTGCGGACACAACCGCGGAGTCCGCGGATTATCCGCGGATCGGGCGGATGAAATTTAAAAAAATAAGATTTTATCCGCTCGCGGGTCGGGTCGGGCGGATTAATTAGATTTATTTTTATTTTTTTTGCGGGTGGCAGTTAAACCAATTGGGAAATATATATACATAGTTAAATGTTGTTACCCACATACGAAAAACGAGCAGGCACCTGCTGCATATGCCACAACAGAAGAAAAAAAAAGAAAAGAGATGGACACTTTTACGGAGCGGAGAAGGGACGCCTCGCCGGGGTCCGGGACCGAGGCCCCTTCCCCCGAGAGGGCCCCACCGGGAGCCGTAGCTGAGGCGATCCGCAAGAAGGGCCCGACGCACGTCCAGGGTCACCACCGCGCCCACCGCACCGACACCCCGCCTCGTCCGGCGTCACGCGCAGCAGGTAAGCAGCTTACCTGCCCGCCACCCCCGTGGCCGGGGGCTCGTAACAGGGGTCACTCCGCGCGCTCCGCCCGCGCAGCTTACCTGCTTGCCACCCCTGTTGCCGGGGGCGCGTAACAGGGGTGGCAGTGCGCTCACGAAAGGGGTGGGGCTCACCCTGGTTGATATAGAGAGCAGGACGGTGGCCATGGAAGTCGGAACCCACTAAGGGAGTGTGTAACAACCCACCTGCCGAATCAACTAGCCCTGAAAATGGATGGCACTGGAGCGTGGGCCCATACCTGGCCGCCGCCGGCAGCGAGACGCGCTTGGAGGTGCGCTCAGCGCGGCTCCCATATGATTGCGCACTGGTGTGCGTCTGGGTCGTGACAGCGTGGCACGCGCAAGTCTGTGCTGCGTTGGATCAGTCTCCTTTCTTTAACAGGCAAAAGCTTTATAACCTCACCATACCTGCCAACTTTTAAATCAGAAAAACCTAGTAGCCAGGGTCCAAGGGCCGCAGGCCCCGGTAGGTCCAGGACAAAGTCCTGGTGGAGGGTTCAGGGCTTCGCCCCCCGACGCAAAATGATTATTAGCATTCAGACAGGTTAAAATGTTGCTAAAACCATCACTTTTCTATCAGTCACAGTGACTTTTCAAAACAAAAATATTACAGCAAAAATCATATGGGTTGATTGACATGTTTATTCTGTAAGCCAACTGCAATAGTTTGAAATTATTTTGACAGTTAATGCCAGTTATCCTGTCAACCTTTCACAAGACTTCAATTTGTTAATTGAAAGTATAAATAGTATAAACACTTTTAACAGTACCGGTATGTCGTGCTGTGAAATACAGCTGGCAGGATGGCGCACCAAACACGAAGCAAGGCCATGGTGCAGGAGAACAAAGGACTTCTTTCATTTAAGGTTTGTGATAAACCATCAAACTCATTCGTTAAAAGGACTCTATAGTAATATAAAGCGAATTTTTCTGGACATTATCATGCAAGAAAAGTTTATTTTTGGGATCGCGATCACCGCGTAATGATTTTTAAAGGTTGCATTACATTATTAACTGTCCCATGTGATCAGCCAGTGCGATTGGAAGTCCATGCTCAATTATTGCCTCCGTAAATAAAACTTCGGCATTTATCACATCCAAAGAATCTGTTTGGGCGACGAAAAACTTTGAAAGTTTTCCACTTGTATCGCTAGCAACGGCATTAGACTTGTGTTTTTTTGTCCCAACGTGGTCTTTTACATCGCTAATTCCTCCGTGTCCGATCGAAAAATCTTGTCTGCACAAGGTGCAATTCGCGTAGTTTTCACCCTTTTTTTTTTTTTTTTTAATGTTAGATATATAACAACGGGCGGATGGCGGGCGGATGCAGTTCTGATCAAACGTTACATCGGGTGGATGGCGGATGGTTGACGACTTTCTGCCGCGGTTGCGGATGAAATAAATTGCCTATCCGCGCATCTCTACTGTCTACAGTCTTACCGGTAGTCTGAATATTATATTATTGTGAATCCCACTGATTAAATACAATTAATTTGCACTGTATCATAGCTACATATATGAAGTTTGCATTAAAAAAATAAAAGCACGTGAAAATTAGTCAAGTATTGATAAAGTTATGGATTTAAATTTGTGACATTTTATTGATCCTGTCACAAGATGGCCCTACAGCTCGTCAGCGGCAATAGGCAGTATCGGTCGATGCGCAATATAAAGAGATATATGGATATATTGGTTTGGTTGACTACCACGTCATTCACCGGAAGTAAACGGGTAAGAAAGTCACGTGATTGAAAACAAAACTCTTCACTGCACCACACGGAGGTGCAACTGAGTAATAACCAAGGAAAACCTGATAATCCCATAGTGGGTCTCGCAGGTCTAATACCAATAACTGCCATTAAAACTACCGTATTTTCCGCACTATTAGCCGCACCTAAAAACCACAAATTTACTCAAAAGCTGACAGTGCGGCTTATAACCGGGTGCGCTTTATATATGGATTAATATTAAGATTCATTTTCATAAAGTTTAGGTCTCGCAACTACGGTAAACAGCCGCCATCTTTTTTCCCCGTAGAAGCGGAAGCGCTTCTTCTTCTATGGTATAAGCAACTGCCAAGGTAAGCACCCGCCCCCCGTAGAAGAAGAAGCGCGCGGGTATTACGTTTCATTTCCTTTGTGTGTTTACATCTGTAAAGACCACAAAATGGCTCCTACTAAGCGACACACTGTGGTTCTAGCTTGCCATGCTAATGGCCAGAAACTTCCACCCATGGTGATATTCAAAAGGAAGACCTTGCCAAAAGAGAACTTTCCAGCCGGCGTCATCATAAAAGCTAACTTGAAGGGATGGATGGATGGATGAAGAAAAGATGAGCGAGTGGTTAAGGGAAGTTTACGCGAAGAGGCCGGGTGGCTTTTTTCACGCAGCTCCGTCCATGTTGATATACGACTCCATGCGCGCCCACATCACAGATGGTGTCAAAAAACAAGTGAAGCACACAAATACAACACTCGCCGTCATTCCGGGTGGATTAACCAAAGAACTCCAACCGCTCGATATTGGTGTCAACAGGGCATTTAAAGCATGACTGCGAACGGCGTGGGAACAATGGATGACCGAAGGCGAACACACATTCACTAAGACAGGGAGACAGCGCCGGACGACATACGCCAACATCTGCCAGTGGATCGTAAATGCCTGGGCGGATATTTCGGTCTCAACTGTGGTCCGAGCTTTCCGGAAGGCAGGATTCACGGAACTGCTGGAAAAACAACAGCGACACTGACTCTGACGAGACGGAGCCGGCCATTTTGGATCCCGTAATTCGCCCAACTTTTTAATTCGGACACCGTAGGAGAAGAATTCGAGGGATTTATGAATGAAGAATAACTTCAGAAAGTGAATGTTATGTTTATTTTGTGTGTTGTGACATTAACGTTCGAGCAACATTAAGTTATTGCTATTGCTCTGCACTATTTAGAATTTTACTATGTTTGTGATTGCACATTTGCACATTACCGTACATTTTGGGAGTGAACAGAGTTGTTAGAACGCTGGTTTTTAATATATTATTAAAGTTTAACTGACCTGACTGTTTTTTTGACATTCCCTGTAGCGCAGTTAGATGCGGCTTATAACACGGGGCGGCTTATAGGTGGACAAAGTTTTGAAATATGTCGTTCATTGAAGGCGCGGCTTATAACACGGGGCGGCTTATGGTGCGGAAAATACGGTAAGTATTCCAATTAGTGGCAAAGGACGCACTCCCAAAAATTATGTATATTCGAAACCTTATAACATTACCCTGTTAATACAATCCAGGCATAAAATGATGCACTTTTTTTTAAAACAAGTACTTGCGTTTGACAAGCATCCAGACGAGATTTTTCCAGCAAGTACCGGTAAATGCATCACGAGTGCATTACATTAAAACAGCTCCCACTGCTGGATTTATCATACGGCAGTCACACTGGACAAATTGATCCACCTCACTTTATTCTGGCAGAAAAAAAATACAACTGCAGAAAAGGTTTCAGTCATACCATAGTCTGCTAATTAGAAACCGAAATCTGGTGGCATGAAACACTTGTGCAGACATAAAACTTGAAAGTAAAACCTGGCAGATTGAATATATTAATATAAAAAAAAAAAAACCTGAGTAAATTATATTCAGTGTTAAACGACATACAAGTTAATGAAACAGCCAAACGCAAACTATCCTGCTACACAAAGAAAAACTTATTTCAAGCAACCTCAGAAAATGAATTTGTACAGATCTATCCAAAATATGCCATTTTGTTGACGATTTGGGGGGGCTGTAAGAAAAGTCAAAACTATTATCTTTGGAGTAAGATTCATAAAAACATTTATTAAAAAGAAAGCGGGATTTAAAATAAAGTGCAAGTGACAGTAAATAGCAGCCAATAAGTCAAGGAGCACGAAGAGCAGCTGCCATGTCGCTGATTGTTGAGGACTTGAGCTGAGGAATCAGACTTATCTTCATCAGTTTACTGCTGGAGTACTTGTTCTTTACTGCCTACAGAGCCAAAAGATAAAAATGTAGACATTGTGCCTAAGTTGTCCACTTCAACATGTGTGCTTTCCAGCCAACTTACTTGAAACTTGGTTTTTCCCTCGTTCACAATCTCAACATTTTTGGCGATGTGCTGCATGATGGGCTTCAGGTGGGCCTCGTCATACGTGGAGTAGTGTTGCTGTGTGCTTGACTGGGGGAAAAGAGCAAAATGGTTTTGATGAAAAAAATTACAGTAGAGCAAGGAGACCTTGGAACATAACCCCCACAAAAGAGGAAAAAAAACATCTTAAACCCTTATTTTTGATCCTTTCGGCCCTATAAATACCCTAGGGAAAGGAAAACTGCAACATCTGTGTATCCGTAATCCCAAAAATCACCAGTAGAGCTAATGTAAGTCTATTATGCCTACCAAGCCCTCTTAAAAAAGTCAATATTCCATTTCCATCCATCCATCCATCTTCTTCCGCTTATCGCGGGGGCAGCAGCCTAAGCAGGGAAGCCCAGACTTTCCTCTCACCAGCCACTTCGTCCAGCTCTTCCCGGGGGATCCCGAGGCGTTCCCAGGCCAGCCGGGAGACATAGTCTTCCCAACGTGTCCTGGGTCTTCCCCGTGGCCTCCTACCGGTCAGACGTGCCCTAAACACCTCCCGAGGGAGACGTTCGGGTGGCATCCTGACCAGATGCCTGAACCACCTCATCTGGCTCTTCTCGATGTGGAGCAGCGGCTTTAGTTTGAGCTCCCCCCCGGATGGCAGAGCTTCTCACCCAATCTCTAAGGGAGAGCCCCGCCACCCCGCGGAGGAAACTCATTTCGGCCGCTTATACCCGTGATTTTGTCCTTTCAGTCATAACCCAAAGCTCATGACCATAGGTGAGGATGGGAACGTAGATCGACCGGTAAATTGAGAGCTTTGCCTTCCGGCTCAGCTCCTTCACCACAACGGATCGATACAGCATCCGCATTACTGAAGACACCGCACCGATCCGCCTGTCCATCTCATCATCCACTCTTCCCTCACTCATGAACAAGACTCCGAGGTACTTGAACTCCTCCACTTGGGGCAGGGTGTCCTCCACAACCCGGAGATGGAACTCCACCCTTTTCCGGGCGAGAACCATGGACTCTGAGGTGCTGATTCTCATCCCAGTCGCTTCACACTCAGCTGCGAACCGATCCAGTGAGAGCTGAAGATCCTGGCCAGATGAAGCCATCAGGACCACATCATCTGCAAAAAGCAGAGACCTAATCCTGCAGCCACCAAACCGGAGCCCTTCAACGCCTTGACTGCGCCTAGGAATTCTGTCCATAAAAGTTATGAACAGAATCGGTGACATAGGGCATCCTTGGCGGAGTCCAACCCTCACTGGAAACGTGTCCAACTTACTGCCTGCAATGCGGACCAAGCTCTGACACTGATCATACAGGGAGTGGACCGCCACAATCAGACAGTCCGATACCCCATACTCTCTGAACACTCCCCACAGGACTTCCCGAGGGACACGGTCGAATGCCTTCTCCAAGTCCACAAAGCACATGTAGACTGGTTGGGCAAACTCTCAAGGACCCTGCCGAGAGTATAGAGCTGGTCCACAGTTCCACGACCAGGACAAAAACCACTGTTCCTCCTGAATCCGAGGTTTGACTATCCGGCATAGCCTCCTCTCCAGTACACCTGAATAGACCTTACCGGGAAGGCTGAGGAGTGTGATCCCACGATAGTTAGAACACACCCTCTGGTTCCCCTTTTTAAAGAGGAACCATCACCCCGGTCTGACAATCCAGAGGTACCGCCCCCGATGTCCACGCGATGCTGCAGAGTCTTGTCAACCAAGACAGCCCCACAGCATCCAGAGCCTTAAAGAACTCCGGGCGGGTCTCATCTACCCCCGGGGCCTTGCCACCGAGGAGCTTTAACTACCTCAGCAACCTCATCCCTATAAATAGGAGAGCCCACCACAGATCCCCCAGGCGCTGCTTCCTCATAGGAAGACGTGTTGGTGGGATTGAGGAGGTCTTCGAAGTATTCCCTCCACCGATCCACAACATCCGCAGAACACCATCCTCACCATACACGGTGTTGATAGTGCACTGCTTCCCCTTCCTGAGGCAGCGGATGGTGGTCCAGAATCGCTTCGAAGCCGTCCGGAAGTCGTTTTCCATGGTTTCCCCGAACTCCTCCCATGTCCGAGTTTTTGACTTTGCGACCGCTGAAGCCGCACACCGCTTGGCTTGTCGGTACCTGTCCGCTGCCTCCGGAGTCCCATGAGCCAAAAGAACCCGATAGGACTCCTTCAGCTTGACGGCATCCCTCACCGCCGGTGTCCACCAACGGGTTCTAGGATTACCGCCACGACAGGCACCAACTACCTTGCGGCCACAGCTCCAATCAGCCGCCTCGACAATAGAGGCGCGGAACATGGTCCACTCGGACTCAATGTCCAGCACATCCCTCGTGACATGTTCAAAGTTCTTCCGGAGGTGGGAATTGAAACTCTCTCTGACAAGAGACTCTGCCCGACGTTCCCAGCAAACCCTCACAATGCGTTTGGGCCTGCCAGGTCTGTCCGGCATCCTCCCCCACCATCGCAGCCAACTCACCACCAGGTGGTGATCGGTAGAAAGCTCCGCCCCTCTCTTCACCCGAGTGTCCAAAACATGAGGCCGCAAATCCGATGAGAACTACAAAGTCGATCATGGAACTGCGGCCTAGGGTGTCCTGGTGCCAAGGGCACATATGGACACCCTTATGCTTGAACATGGTGTTCGTTATGGACAATCTGTGACAGGCACAAAAGTCCAATAACAAAACACCACTCGGGTTCAGATCCGGGCGGCCATTCTTCCCAATCACGCCTCTCCAGGTTTCACAGTCGTTGCCAATATGAGCGTTGAAGTCCCCCAGTAGAACGCGGGAATCACCCGGGTGAGCACTCTCAAGTACTCCCTCGAGTGAATCCAAAAAGGGTGGGTACTCTGAGCTGCTGTTTGGCGCGTAAGCGCAAACAGTCAGGACCCGTCCCCCCACCCAAAGGCGGAGGGAAGCTACCCTCTCGTCCACTGAGTTGAACTCCAACGTGCAGGCTCTGAGCCGGGGGGGCAACAAGAATTGTCACCCCAGCCCGTCGCCTCTCACTGCTGGCAACGCCAGAGTGGAAGAGAGTCCAGCCCCTCTCGAGAGAACTGGTTCCAGAGCCCTTGCTGTGCGTTTAAGTGATTCCGACTATATCTAGCCAGAACTTCTCCACCTCGCGCACTAGCTCAGGCTCCTTCCCCCCCAGCGAGGTGACATTCCACGTCCCAAGAGCTAGCTTCTGTAGCCGAGGATCGGACCGCCAAGTGCCCTGCCTTCGGCTGCCGCCCAGCTCACATTGCACCCGACCTCTATGGCCCCTGCTATGGGTGGTGAACCCATTGGAGGGGGGACCCACGTTGCCTCTTCAGGGTGTGCCCGGCCGGGCCCCATGGGGAGAGGCCCGGCCACCAGGCGCTCGCCATCGTGCCCCAACTCCGGGCCTGGCTCCAGAGGGGGGCCCCGGTGACCCGCGTCCAGGCGAGGGAAATCTGAGTCTCGGTTCTTGTATTTCCATAGAAGTCTTCGAGCTGCTCTTTGATCCCTCACCTAGGACCTGTTTGTCTTGGGAGATCCTACCAGGGGGCATGGAAGCCCCCGGACAACATAGTTCCTAGGATCATTGGGACACGCAAACTCCTCTACCACGGTAAGGTGGCAGCTCAGAGAGCCGTGTAAAAACTAATTTATGAGCAAACACCAAGGAATTATTTTCAGTGACAGCATTTCGATCACGGAGGTAACGAATGCAGCTATTGACATACTGAGCTGCTGCATTGCTTGAGTTGGTAAAACTTTGTGCTAGATTATAAATCATGTATAGTAGAATGCTGTGAACTTGTGGCCATAACATGAGAAGTTGGTCAACTCTGAAATTCAACTTAAACCCGAAGACCTCGCTAGGAAGACGTGACAAGATAAATAAATAAATAAATGGGTTGTACTTGTATAGCGCTTTTCTACCTTCAAGGTACTCAAAGCGCTTTGACACTACTTCCACATTTACCCATTCACACACACATTCACACACTGATGGAGGGAGCTGCCATGCAAGGCGCTAACCAGCACCCATCAGGAGCAAGGGTGAAGTGTCTTGCTCAGGACACAACGAGGTTGGTACTAGGTGGGGATTGAACCAGGGACCCTCGGGTCGCGCACGGCCATTCTTCCACTGCGCCACCTGAGGATTAATCTATCAACTCCTAAATCGGGGAACACAAGTCTTATGTTGAAAAATAAACATCCAATCAGTCGGCATCCTAGCGAGACCAAACATTGTGCAGTGATTGTTTTATCATGTTTTGCACAGAGCAAGAGTTCTACATGATGCTGAGTGTTTCACAAAAGCTCATCTGCTTAGCACACAGCTTCTAAAACTTCAGCTCATCCTTATATTCGGGCTAAAAGTACAAGGTTCTGGATCATTGTTTGTACCAAAGTAGTCGTCTCATGAAATCTGCCATGATTACCGTATTTTCCGCACTATAAGGCGCACCGGATTATTAGCCGCACCTTCAATGAATGGCATATTTCATAACTTTGTCCACCAATAAGCCGCCCCGGACTATAAGCCGCGCCTACGCTGCGCTAAAGGGAATGTCAAAAAAACAGTCAGATAGGTCAGTCAAACTTTAATAATATATTAAAAACCAGCGTTCTAACAACTCTGTTCACTCCCAAAATGTACGCAAATGTGCAATCACAAACATAGTAAAATTCAAAATAGTGCAGAGCAATAGCAACATAATGTTGCTCGAACGTTAATGTCACAACACACAAAATAAACATAGCGCTCACTTTCTGAAGTTATTCTTCATTCGTAAATCCTTCGTCTTCGGTGTCCGAAGTGAAAAGTTGGGCAAATTTACGATCCACTGGCAGATGTTGGCGTCGTCTGGCGCTGCCTCCTCGTCTTAGTGAAGGTGTGTTCGCCTTCTGTCATCCATTGTTCCCACGCAGTTAGCAGTCTAGCTTCGAATGCCCTGTTGACACCAATATCTAGCGGCTGGAGGTCTTTTGTCAATCCACCCGGAATGACGGCGAGTATTGAATTAAGCGCGTAAGCGTGTCTCTCAATGTGCTGTTATGAGCTAGCAAATATAACAACTACACTACCCAGCATGCAACGATAGTTACGAGCATGCGCGGTAGCCCTGAGAAGCGTTGTATGCTGGCAGTTAGCACGCTGTGAGTAAACGTTGAGAACTCAGTTAACACGCCTCGTCTGCATTATTTATAATTAGACAGACAACACACTTAATAGGAGCCATTTTGGGGTCTTTACATAAACACACAAATGGAAATGAAACGTCACATATCCCAGCATGCACCGCGCGCTTCTTCTACGGGGAAAAAAGATGGCGGCTGTTTACCGTAGTTGCGAGACCTAAACTTTATGAAAATTAATCTTAATATTTATCCATATATAAAGCGCACCGGGTTATAAGGCGCACTGTCAGCTTTTGAGAAAATTTGTGGTTTTTAGGTGCGCCTTATAGTGCGGAAAATACGGTAGTAGTAGTTCTGGGAAACAGCGAACGTTCATGTGCTCTGCAAAATCAATGCACCAAAAAAAATTAAAATAAAAAATGTTCCGGCAATCCTTAAAATTAGCAAAATATGGGAAATATTACATATTATAAATGTGCCTGTTCCTATGTGACATGTAGTTCCAGCATGTACAGGTGTACCGTGTTTTTCGGACTATAAGTCGCAGTTTTTTTTCATAGTTTGGCCGGGGGTGCGACTTGTGTGAAATTATTAACACATTACCGTAAAATATCAAATATTATTTAGCTCATTCACCTAAGAGACTAGACGTATAAGATTTCATCGGATTTAGCGATTAGGAGTGACAGATTGTTTGGTAAACGTATAGCATGTTCTATATGTTATAGTTATTCGAATGACTCTTACCATAATATGTTACATTAACATACCAGGCACGTTCTCAGTTGGTTATTTATGTGTCATTTAACATACACTTATTCAGCCTGTTGTTCACTATTCTTTATTTATTTTAAATTGCCTTTCAAATGTCTACTTGGTGTTTGGTTTTATCAAATACAGTTCCCCAAAAAATGCAACTTATACTCCAGTCGACTTGTTTTTTCCCCTTCCTTATTATGCATTTTCGGCCGGTGCGACTTATACTCCGAAAAATACGGTATATAAAAAGGTTTTTAGGGGCTTTATTAGGCGGAATCGATCAATCACCTGCATGGTTAGCAACCCCTTGCTAGCATTTTACTATTCAGAATGCATTGGGATCGTGAATGATAAGCAAAATTCCAAAAACAGTGCAGTCCACAACACAATGTAGTTACAGGCATACAATATATATATTGTACTAAGATAGCTCCTTCTGCTGGATTTCTAGATGCCCATTCCCCACCTAACCACAACTCGATATACTTCGGGCCTGATTTACTAAGATTCAAACACCACGCGCTCAACAGCGTTTACCATTAGTGGGCATGTGTGCAATTTTAAAGTGGTGCAGATCGCACTACGGGGCATCACCACAAACACGGTTACTGCACATTCATGCTATGCTCCTACCTGTGGCATTATGCTATATGTTTTCAAAACATGGAGACATTATTATGGGCATTCAAGAAGCAGTCATTCAATGCATCTACATTGAAACCATTCTTTTACCTCTTAAGGTGCACTCATTGGAGAGGCTGCGTGCGGCTGAAGACTCAAAATAAAAATAACGCATAGTTTTTTTTTCCATATAAGATAATTCAGTTAAACAATTAAATACCAAAATGCATATGTTTAGTTTTAACAATCTAGCTGCTATAAACATTAAAATGTTGCTGAATAGAGGATAGGTTTAAATTTTTATTGCTGACACGTAGGATTTTCATCTGTCCAGCGTGTGTGCAGCGCAAACACCGATCCTGCAGCCATGTGGGGAACTGTCAGTTTGCACGGCATGACAACCATCCATCCATTTCCTACCGCTTGTCCCTTTTGGGGTTGCATGACACGTGCTTAACAAATCACTAAATGGCTCTCACAAAACAGTGAGTGTTGATAAATCACATTAAGTGTGCTGTAGAAATATATTTGCATCTTCTCCCAGTATTGTGGTCGTTTTGACATATTGCATATTAATGTCAAGCAAAATTAATTGCACACTTTATTCTGATCACTTAGCGCAATCCTCTTTGTACACATTAAGTAGATCAGCGGTGCATGCCCTATCAAGTTTGCAAGTGTTTTAGTACATGCAGGCATGTGATTTGAACTTAAAGAAAAAGACTGAAAATAAGCCAGGGGTCTGGGGGCCGCCAGGTCCAAGGCGGTGCCCTGGTGGGGGGCAAACCAACCAAAGACTCCTGGTTTTTCAGCAATTGAACATGCACAATTTAGCAAAAAAAAACATTTAAAGATGGTTTAGTTTTTAAAGAATTGAACAATCATCAGAGTTGACAAATACATACCCCATTCATCCAAACGAATCACTGTCTGTTTCAGTCACTACAGTAATTACAACTTGTGTTCACATCAACAGGAACCACATGGTTAGCCTACTCTATACAGCATTTACAGCCTTACTAGTGTTCACTTCGCAGCCACAGATGGTTCATCCAGTTATTTACATTTACACATTACTTTGCTTCATTCACACATTACTTTGGCATTTTTGCTTTGATGGCTCTGACATGAGCCTTCCTGGCAAATTTCTGAGCAGCTTGCATTTTCCTTCGTTTCTGCTTAAGTGGATTCTGCCTTGGATTTTTATAGCCAATTTCGGTGTCTTCGACTCCCCCTCCACTTCTAACTGCTCCAAATGCAAAAATTATCAAGACTACAAACAATGTATATTTTATTAGACAGCTTCCTTTATCTGAATAGCCATTTGTGATTTATAGCATGAAATAACAAAATATGTTGCAGTCATGTTTGTTTCAAAATGATTCAACTACCGTATTCAATGTCAAAATCAAAACAGTAGACATAAAATGTCAGCTACTTTCTTGTTCTCAACACCAATGAAAATGAAGTTTAGCATTTAGACAGACGTGATGACTTTTGCTACAGTATAGCCTAAGGAAGAGAATGTCTCTGCCATCTTCCACTAGTTTAATATATAAAATCACCCGCTTAAATATTCCCTCCTCTCCAACTCTCTAGTAATCAGATGTGCAAGTCTGTTGTGATTTCCCTTCCTGGTTCGATGACCCGCCCCATCTTGCCTCGGATTGGCCCATCCGTAATGTTTTGCCCTAATCTTAACCAATCGTGCCTCATCATAGCGAACCAACCAATCATGGATTTTCTTATACATAAACCAACCAAACATCATTGATGTTTCCCATATGTTGTCCCCTGCCCGTGGAGTTGCTTCGCTACATAGCTTACATTTTTAATGGAAAACCGTAGTTTTTGCCACTGGATTATCAAAAACCCGAAAGGGACAAGTGGTAGAAATGGATGGACGTACTCATTACGGGAAAACCGTAGTTGTTTGCAGGTATGGCAAAGAGACGGATCAAGATTTTAAACACATTGTAGGTCGGGAAAAAAACCTGAAAATATTTCATATATTTTTAGAGATAAAAAGACGGATTTCCGACTATAGACAGAAAAATCACATGCCTGTACATGTAAACTTACTAAAATCCTTTGGCTTTTACACAAATTTGACCTGGAGTAATGCAACAATACAGTAATAACTCTTAAGCCCGGACAGGTTAGTACCACCTGTGATTGATGACCGCAATTCGATAAGCTTATTGACAGGGATATTGCTCATTTCCCCCCCAAAAAGCTAGCGCTGGCCAGCTGGTGCAAATACTAACATGAAAACATCATATGCCAATTTCAGTTTCTATAAAAGCATTGCTGCTGTCTGAGCAACTACGGTAAGTGATTCAATTGAGCAGATATGGAAGGCCTAAAAACTACAACAGTGCATTCTGGAGACTGAAAGACTGTAAAACAAAATCTATGAAATATTCGGACCAAAGCACAACCATTACATGTTACGTAGACCTCAAGGAAGTGTTTTAAAATGTGGGGGAAAAAACCCCCCAAAACAATTCATGACTCCTTTGCGTGGTAAATAAGATGTTTTACACTTTAGAATAAAATTTGGTAAAATATTTTAGTGAGTGTATATGTACTTTGAGCACATTCAACAGTACAGTTACACTGTATATTACAGACAATAAAAGCTGCTACTTTTTCCTATGCTTTGAACCCTGTGGCTTATAAAGCGGGGGGGGGGGGGGGGGGGGGGGGGGGGGGGGCTATTTGATGGATTTTTCTTTGCCAACCAAAATGTTCATAAAACAGACAATGAAAAGGTGTATCGTTTGTGCTACGGCACCATCTTTTGGACGAGTTTACTCACTGCAGGCTGAATTTCTTAAGTACCGTATTTTCCGCACTATAAGCCGCACCTAAAAACCACAAATTTCTCAAAAGCTGACAGTGCGGCTTATAACCCGGTGCGCCTTATATATGGATTAATATTCATTGTGATTTAGGGCTATATAAATAAACATTGATTGATTGATTGATTTTCATAAAGTTTAGGTCTCGCAACTACGGTAAACAGCCGCCATCTTTTTTCCCCGTAGAAGAGGAAGCGCTTCTTCTTCTACGATAAGCAATCGCCAAGGTAAGCACCCGCTCCCATAGAAGAAGCGAGCGGATATTACGTTTCATTTCATTTCTGTGTTTCTGTAAAGACCACAAAATGGCTCCTACTAAGAGACACGCGTACAACGCAGAATTCAACCCAACTTTTTAATTCAGACACCGAAGAAGAAGAATTCGAGGGATTTATGGATGAGGAATAACTTCAGAAAGTGAGCTTTAAATGTTTATTTTGTGTGTTGTTTAACATTAACGTTCGAGCAACGTTGAGTTATTGATGTTGCTATTGCTCTGCACTATTTTGAGTGTTACTATTTTTGTGATTGCACATTTGCACATTACATTTTGGGAGTGAACAGAGTTGTTAGAACGCTGGTTTGTAATATATTATTAAAGTTTGACTGACCTATCGGACTGTTTTTTTGACATTCCCTTTAGCGCAGCGTAGGTGCGGCTTAAAGGTGAACAAAGTTTTGAAATATGCCATTCATTGAAGGTGCGGCTTATAACCCGGTGCGGCTTATAGTGCGGAAAATACGGTATTTCCTTCCGGATGTACAATTGCAGTTGCGTCTAATCATCCATAGCGTTACTACTTGTATCGTTTCATCACTCCAAACAACGTTTGTAAGTTTTACGATACAACTAAAACAATTATTACTTATTAAACCCTCACATGGTAGTGTTTTCATGCATATTTGTTTGCGCTATCGTAATGCAGTCAAGCTAGCATCATTAGTACTAACCGACACATAACATATTAGCTAATGCTATTAACTTACAAAAGGTCTTCCGTTTGTATTATTCCAGTTTTGTAAATTCCTCAGTAAAGTCACCAAGACGTCACCGTAGTGTTATTGGGTCTGTTTAGCCATTTAGAGAGCTAGTTTCTGCAGCTATTGGGTTCGGACGATTATTTCTGTTTAGTTAATCAGCCGTTTTACAGGCATCGTTTGTAAACAATTATAAACCTTAACAGAATATATAAGTAATTCACACAAACACGCAGTTTATAGTCTGGTGTGGCTAATCTATGGAAAAATATTTATACACACGCCTGAAAATTTGGCCACAAATGTGATATGAAATTTTCATACGGTTATATCTTTAAGTGTCTACATACATGGTATCATTATGTAGAAATATACTGTATGATTCCCACACGTCAGCCTGATCCATATAAAATACTTAGAAATGTGATGAACACGCAAACAAGGATTTCAGTCCCTAAACTTTGGGTGGAAAAATGAGCCTTAGTTGTGGCCACGTAGAATCAGAACCAAGATGGCTTCAACTCACCCAATGCAGACCATTCAGGAGCAGCTGAGTAAGGCACAGAGACGCAGCAGCGATCTCTGAGGGATGATAGTGCACCATGTCGTAGTCAATAAGAGTCAACTCCATCAGATACTTGGCCAGTGTGTGCCTTGCCGTGTCTGCCTGTGGGGGACAATCACTCCAGTTAGCCATTAGTCAATTTTCGATCAGTAAACACCTGAATTGCTCAAGAGGATATTTACATGTGAGGGTCATCACTGCATCCAAAGGCCTATATTATAAATACAGCTTGGAGACCCATTTTAAGAGATCAAAATCACATGTGATTGTTTTAGTATGTGGCCGTCTGTGGGGAAAAGGTTAAACACCAGAGTCTGCATCGATCAGTGGTGTCCAAAGTGTAGTCCAGGGCCCATCTATCCATTTTCTACCGCTTATTCCCTTTTGGGGTCACGGGGGGCGCTGGAGCCTATCTCAGCTACAATCGGGCGGAAGGCGGGGTACACCCTGGACAAGTCATCACCTCATCGCAGGGCCAACACAGATAGACAGACAACATTCACACACTAGGGCCAATTTAGTGTTGCCAATCAACTTATCCCCAGGTGCATGTCTTTGGAGGTGGGAGGAAGCCGGGGTACCCGGAGGGAACCCACGCAGTCACGGAGAGAACATGCAAACTTCACACAGAAAGATCCCGAGCCCGGGATTGAACCTAAGACTACTCAGGACCTTCGTATTGTGAGGCAGATGCACTAACCCCTCTGCCAACGTGCTGCCTGGTCCAGGGCCATTTTAATAAAATAAATAAATAAAATAAAAAAAGACAATATAACATACATCCATAAACATGGACGCATGTGAAAAAGTGCAATATATATATATATTTTTTTGTCCTGTCCAGCTTCTCAGGCAAATCATATACCGTAGTTGATGTAGATGCCCATGTCGGCTGTTCAGATTTACTTTACAAAAGAGAAGTGTAGGATACTTCTCTTGTTGCCTTATTTGTATTTGACTTTATTAAATGTATTTATATTATCATTTAGTGCAGCCGGGCCGGAGCAGGAGGGGATAGAAAGAGAAAAAAAAAGAAGACAGAGGGGGAAATTGTGGGGACAAGAGGGGGATTAGACAGAGAGACAAAAACAACAACAGCAAACAACAACAACAACAACAACAATAGAGCAACATCAGCAAATATGACATGTACAAATATGATGGTAAAAGTAATAGCAACATACATCCATAAACATGGACGCATGTGAAAAAGTGCAATATATTTACCTGCACAGTAATCTATTTATATTTATTTATTTGATATATATATATATGCACCTTATTGCTTTTTTGTCCTGCACTACCATGAGTTTATGTAACGAAATTTCTTTCTTATCTGTGCTGTAAAGTTCAAATTTGAATGACAATAAAAAGGAAGTCTAAGTCTAATTCTATTAACCTACAAAAATCTATTAATGAGGATATTATATATACACACCTACTGCATTTGCTTGGTCATCTATAACAAGAGCTCAGCTAAATAATTTATTTTTTACAAAAAGCTTATATACTGATTTACATCAAATTGTTTTGGCAACTTTATATACAAAATGTTTCAAAGTAGACACCAAGCATTCCTTCATGTTTCAGGTCCCCCCACATGTAAAAAGTGTAGATGTTCCCTTGTAGCAATAGAGCTCCCATCTTTTCAGGTATAAAATGTTATTAGCTCTGGCAGGAGAGCCTTCAAGGAAATGACAAAAGATCTCACATTCGACACTTTTGAAGCTCTCCTGAGGAAGTGAAGAGGAAGAGGACGCCCCAACTGAAAGTTGAGCGTCTTCAGGACCTGTTTCTCCATTTCCAAAATCTGACCCTTAGTGAACGCGTTGTCTGTGATGTAGGCGAAGTCTCCCACCTCTGGAGCGTACATCTCCTCATACTTGCAGGCCACCAGCATTGCAGTCACACCGACAAGCTGCAGCTTTCTACGAGAAACAGGCTGGACCTGAGGGGCATCAAGATTGAGTGTTAGCCATCTGTTTGAAGGACCCAAGAGAATTTTCTTCTGACTAACAAAATGTTTGTTAATCACTCATGTTTTTGCCAAAACATCAATCATTATGTTCACGCATCGAAGTGTGAGCTTGTACACAGTTTGGATGTTACATGGGCCAAAAATGAAACGGTGATAATTAATCCAATGTGGTCCGTGAACCGATTTAATCTGTATATGCCTCGGCCATCTGTTTAATACCTAACCAAAAAAACTTATGTTAATAATTTTTGCATTCCAAAACAAAAACCGACTGCCACGACGTACATCTCGAGGAGTTTATTACTCATTATTAGAGACGTACTTGCCAACCTTGAGACCTCCAAATTCGGGAGATATTTATAGCTAGAATTTTCTGACATTCAAGTATTTCTTATATATACACTCTGTATGTATGTAAAATTATATATATATATATATAAATAAAAATCAAAGAAATACTTGACTTTCAGTGAATTCTAGCTATATATATATATATATATATATATATATATATATATACACCGTATATATATTTTATTATATATATACACATCTAAATAAAAGAAATACTTGAATTTCAGTGTTCATTTATTTACACATATACACACACACAAACACTCTACTCATTGTTGTATTTGAAAGTGCATGGCTTTGCAGCCAGTAGTACAGCCTGTTTAATTTAATTTGCAGGAAAGGAGTGAGAATTGTCCATCCTCGTTCAATTCTCTGTCACTATCTTTCTAACCATGCTCAACACCCTCTCTGAAGATGCATTGCTGGTTGAGGTGGGGCGGGTGTATATTGTAGCCCGGACGAGTTAGGGTTGCAGGGGATTCTGGGTATTTGTTCTGTTGTGTTTATGTTGTGTTACAGTGCGGATGTTCTCCCGAAATGTGTTTGCCATTCTTGTTTGGTGTGGGTTCACAGTGTGGCGCTTATTTGTAACAGTGTCAAAGTTGTTTATACGGCCACCATCAGTGTGACCTGTATGGCTGTTGATCAAGTATGTCTTGCAGTCACTTACATGTGTCTGCAAAAGCCGCATACAGCATGTGACTGTGCCGGCACGCTGTTTGTATGGAGATGCAGCGGACGCGACGACAGGTTGTAGAGGACGCTAAAGGCAGTGCCATCACGGCACACCCTCAATGTTGGGAGAATGGTTGTCGCTGGAGAGGCACTGAAATTTGGGAGTCTCCCGGAAAAATCGGGAGGGTTGGCAAGTATGATTAGAGATGTCCGATAATATCGGACTGACGATATTATCGGCCGATAAATGCTTTAAAATGTAATAAATCGGAAATTATCGGTATCAAAAAGTAAAATGTATGATTCTTTAAAACGCCGCTGTGTACACTGACAGAGAGAAGTACAGAACGCCAATAAACCTTAAAAGGCACTGCCTTTGCGTGCCGGCCCAGTCACATAATATCTACGTCTTTTCTCACACAGAAATGAATAAAATCCATACCTGGTCAACAGCCATACAGGTCACATTGAGGGTGGCCGTATAAACAACTTTAACACGGTTACAAATATGCGCCACACTGAGAACACACACCAAACAAGAACGACAAACATTTCGGGAGAACATCCGCACCGTAACACAACAGAACAAATACCCAGAACCCCTTGCAGCACTAACTCTTCCGGGACGCTACAATATACACCCCCCCCCAACCTCCTCATGCATGTCCCAAATTCCAAGCTGCTGTTTTGAGGCATGCTAAAAACAATTATGCACTTTGTGACTTCAATAATAAATATGGCAGTGCCATATTGGCACTTTTTTCCATAACTTGAGTTGATTTATTTTGGAAAACCTTTAATCCAGAGGGGCATCACAACAAAATTAGGCATAATATTGTGTTACACACACACACACACACACACACACACACACACACACACACACACACACACACACACACACACACACACACACACACACACACACACACACACACACACACACACACACACACACACACACACACACACACACACACACACACACACACACACACACACACACACACACACACACACACACACACACACACACACACACACACACACACACACACACACACACACACACACACACACACACACACACACACACACACACACACACACACACACACACACACACACACACACACACACACACACACACACACACACACACACACACACACACACACACACACACACACACACACACACACACACACACACACACACACACACACACACACACACACACACACACACACACACACACACACACACACACACACACACACACACACACACACACACACACACACACACACACACACACACACACACACACACACACACACACACACACACACACACACACACACACACACACACACACAGGTTGATATTGGAATCGGTAATTAAGATTTGGACAATATCGGAAATCGGCAAAAAAGCCATTATCGGACATCGCTACTCATTATCCATTTAGTAAAATCCCAGATAGGCTGCGACTTAAAGTTTGTTGGATTTGTAGATACACTGAGATGAAGTCAAAGATCATTGAGTCCTTGTTGCATTTTTGAAACTGCACCATTCCCCGCCCCCCTCAGAGGATTCTAAGAGATGCAATTTATTTTAAGACCTGCCAAAAGTAAAAGCGCCAGAGAAGAAAAAAAAAAAAAAAAAAAACACCAAGTTTGATACGATCACGGCATTAAGATTTTGAAACCGTAGTACGACGGCATCTACAAAACCCTAAGCATCAGATCAGTCCATAAGTGTAGTACATGTAGAATACTAAAGTCATAGGATCAATATTTTTATCCTCAAAAAAATCATTTGTCGTTTTGGTTAAGGTTTACACGCACACGACTTAAGGCAAAAACCAAATGGTTAAAATTAGTATTGTGTACTATTGAGTTTGCGCAAACAATTGTATGCAAATTAGTTTGAATATTGTATTGATAGTTAATCACCAAAACTTAATAAACTGAAAAATGTACAGTTAACACATGCTGTCAGTATCGTCCGATCTCACCCAGATCATCAATGTAAGCTTGGGGTTTAACGATTAATATTCAACTACATGGGTCAGCGCTCAACAAGTTTGCCTTTTGAAAAATAGGTATCAATCCAAGATAGTGTTTGTTTTTTTAAATAAAAAAAGGGAATCATTGATATTAGAAAAAGAACATTGATTTAGAACAGACTATGAAGTTTAGCACTTTTAATGATGACGTTAAACATAATCACACCAGTATGATGATTCAATGTGTCTACATTAAAACATTCTTGTTCATACTGCATTAATATATGCTCATTTTAAACTTTCAGGCAGAGAAGGAAATCACAACTAAGTCAATTTACCAAAACTGTATTTATTAAACTGTTAAGCAGTGGCACAAACATTCATGTCATTTCCAAAACAGAAAGTGCAAGATTGTCAGAGACATTTTATAACAAACTATTAGTGCACTTTTGTGCATGGTGTCACTAAGATGACAAATCAAAACACTAAATTAAAGTGCACTTTTTGTACAGAATGCCACTACAATAGTTTAAAAACATGATGTCACACAAGATATTTCAATAAGTGTCAAATAAAAATGAGCTGCATAATAGGAAATCAAATAGTGTTCGTCCTTTGCTACGTGGTAGGTTCCTGCGGACATTATCTCCTTTTGTTGTCGACTCTTTTTTTCATACGGTGTTCATCTGGAAAGGTTTGCCTCGGCATTTTGATGGTGTGGGCGTGTGGCACCGAATGGAGATGTTGACATGCGGGGTCAGCACTCTTCATTCTCGAGCGGGTGACTTTTCAAATGATGCTACATATTAGCAGTAATGCTACTTTTTGTAGAAACGCTTTTGCCCCACACTTGACAAATTACGGTTGTTTGTTCGACATATTCCCACTTGAGGCCAAACCACCGCCAGACGATGGACCCCCCTGCTGTTTTTCTTGGGAATTAATTCTTCCTTCATTTGTTACCTGATTCGCACGTTCTTTCTCTCTTATTACCACTCGCGTCACAGCTAACGCTACCCATGCCGCTACCTCTCTGCTCCGCGAGGGCGTATACGTATGTGACATATGATGTGACGTATGTAGAAGGTGCGCTTGCTGTCTGTTAGGAGACACAAGAAGGAGTGGGAAGAGCCTGTCGTGTAATGCCAGCAGCTAAAAGCAACTGCGTGAGAACGTATACTCTAATATCACGATAGAAAATGACTATCGTACAGAGACAAACCCGCGATATATCGCCCAGCCCTAGCCGCAACACAACAAGGCACCGGAAGAGACCGCAGAGCAAGTTACGGTGACTGACCAACTTCCTGAAAAAGGCATTAGTATTACTGAAAGTTAGTCATTCCACTTACTTTTCCAACTTTAGAGTTTAACTTGCCATCTGAGGATGTCGTCAAAACTTGTCTGGTGTTCCGCATTATGTTCCGCAAATGACGTTTGCATTTGTTGTGACTTTTCTCCATCGTAACTGCTTATTAAAATGAATAGTCGTAGGTCAAACCACTTCATTTAACCTGAAGAGCTGTTGGTTGCACTTTTGATAATATTTTTGTTGAAAACAGTAGAAGTAGCAGCTAAATGGGTTATACTTGTAACACACACACACACACACACACAATTGCCCAAGGACAACTCAGATGGCGGAAGCCGGGGGATCGAACCAGGTTGCTGGCACGACCACTCTACCAACCAAGCCACAGCATCCATGTTAAAATGTTTGCCAATGTACCATTATTGAAAATGACAGTCAAAAGTTTCCTCTTAAATCTTGAAGTGTTGGTTTCACTTTATTTAAATAAGTGAATGCATTGGCCATTGTAGTTTACTAGCACCCATAATTCAGTTATACACAAATTCCATTACAAGAAACAGGAATATAGGAAACCTCACCTGTAGTGGTTAAGTATTTCAAAGTCCCACTCTTGATTTTTTTTTTTTGCTAAAAAAAAATAAAAAAAAATTACTGAATAGATTTCAACTTACTGAAATTGTATGATTCTAAAAGAACTGAATCGTATCAGCAACTAAAAATTCTGAATAAAATCCTTACACCTTTAATAACGGCAGCACAAAACCTTAAAAATTGGAACATCCTAATGTATATCCACGTTTGAATCGTTTCAACGTCTAGGCTGCGGCCAATGTAACGGAAACACCCCTACTTTTAGGGAGCGTTTATAAATCCCTTCGAACAGGTCAACATTGCACAGAGGGAGAGCACAACGGAGGCTAAATCAACAAACCAAAGAGAAATTGGTGCCAAAAAGAGGATCATATTTGTTTGGATTTAAAAACAAAAAAATAAAAAGTCTACCATTGAACAAGGTAGGCTAATCAGAAAAAAAAAATGCTGCCAAAGAGTTGTTGCTATGACTTAAACAGGGCCATTATCACTTGAAGACATGACAAAAAAAAGTGCAAAATACTAACTGTCAAAACCACGACGTGATTAAAAAGAACACAAACAAGCCTAACAGCTATCCAAAGGCAAAGTCTATCAAACAGTCCCGCAAACAAAGATTTCGCAGATTAATCTATTAATGTGTAGACATACACTAGAGGTGGGGGGAATATATATATATATATATATATATATATATATATATATATATATATATATATTTGTTTAGTATATGCATCGCAATTCGGACATAGATGATTAAAAAAAAAATAAAAAATTGTAAACGTTGATTTATTGTAAATAAAGTAATGCAGACAGTTCTAAAAAAATTTTTTAAAAATGGCTTACTGCATTGAGCCACCTCAGAGAGATCTGACCAGCTCCTTAATTACAGAGCACTTATGTTCCAGTTTTGCACACATGTGTCAAATGTACTGTTTTTAAAAAGTTGCAAGTGATGAACACTTATTTAGTGAAACAAAAAGAAATGTAAAATGCATAAATTGTCGATTTTTAACCGAATCATGAGGTGGCCAAAAATTCCCACCTTTAGTATACACTGTCAAAAAGGGTTCATACTAAAAATATTGTCTTGTCATTTTTTATATAATAAGCTAAAGGGACCTTTCAAGCGTAATAAGTATAGCCTAAAAGTATTGGTCAAAGAGAAAAGTGGATACATGGAGTGTAACATTTTTCAAGATTAATAGCCCAATTCCCATTTATTCAAAAGATAAATGTGAAACCTGTGTGTCAAGTGTCAGTGCTCAAGGAATATAATACTCTACATCACCATGAGACTTGTCATGCCCAAAAATACACCTTGCAAGCACACTAAAAAGAAATCCACAGATTTACAGTAAAAAAAACTGGCAGGTCAGTCACCAAAACTTTTCTGTAAAATGTTAAATGTTTTTCACAACAAATTTTAAATTAAAAAAACATTTACAGTCATTTTAAACAGAGCTGCCATTTTTACCATACAAATCTTACTGTTTACATTAATGTACTGTAAAAACTAACATTTTCACAGTAAAATCTGCTGCTGCTAACCTGTATGTTTACCGTGAAATCTGAATTTTTGCACAAGACATGACATGATTTAACTTTTTTCCCCACATTTTAAATACCTTAAGTTTTTTGAATGCGAGAAAATACTAAAGAAATCTAATGTTCATGATTGATATCTATTTACAAAACCCATGAATATAAAGACCAATACTACATTTCTAGGTTGTGTTAGGCCTGGCTAGTTTTGTTGCAGACGATTTAAAAAGTAAAGAATCGATTTTTCGCCTCTTGCTCAGCTCCAGAATACTTTTTGCCCCCCCAGGAGCTTCCTTGGTTCCCTTTACTTCCTTAGCAAAACATGGCTAATGCTAACGGGAGCATGACATTTGTTCCAAAGAAAAGAAAGTCCTGTCAGCATGTCAGTTTTGCGGCAATAGGTGTGGAACTAATGACTGCACATGGTAAAGTGGTTTAAAAAATAAAAAGCAAGGCAAACAAGACTAAACATTTTAAGTTTTAACTTTATTAATCTGATTGCCAGAGATAACTAGAATTTGCAATTCTGATATGAATTTAGTGTTAATACCCTATATGCGCGAGCCGCCAAACCGCTAATACGCTTGAGCAGAACTGAAATGCTTGAATGTCCGGGGTGAGTGGAGTATGGACTCTTCTGATTTGAACAGTTCAAATCAGAAGAGAAATGTGGGATATGCAGTCAGTTGTATATTTCCCATTCATTGTCAATGGGGAGAAAAATTACCGGAAATTCCGGGAAAACATGTTTTGCGTTTGATATGGGAAGAGCTATGTGGGTGGATGGTTGAAAGTTCTGAATCTTGTTATTGATTTAAATTCGATGTCCCGCCCTCCACCGTTTGAACAATTAGAAAGTCTGTGAGTGTGTCACATCCAGGTTGCCGGTTACCCGCCACACTCTTTAAATCGAGCTACTGCCACTGGTAAAGTTACCGTATTTTCCGCACCATTAGCCGCACCTAAAAACCACAAATTTACTCAAAAGCTGACAGTGCGGCTTTTAACCCGGTGCGCTTTATATATGGATTAATATTAAGATTCATTTTCATAAAGTTTCGGTCTCGTAACTACGGTAAACAGCCGCCATCTTTTTTCCCGGTAGAACAGGAAGCGCTTCTTCTTCTACGCAAGCAACCGCCCCCATAGAACAGGAAGCGCTTCTTCTTCTTCTACTGTAAGCAACTACCCGCCCGCGTAGAAGAAGAAAAAGCGCGCGGATATTACCGTACGTTTCATTTCCTGTTTACATCTGTAAAGACCACAAAATGGCTCCTACTAAGCGACAAGGATCCGGTTCATGAAAAGACGCAATCTCTCCATCCGCACACGGATTACTATTTCACAGCAACTGATATTCCTGTGAACCGCACTGTGGATACAACGGGAGCACGTACGGTGAATATTCGCACCACAGGGAATGAGAAGTCGTCCTTCACTGTGGTTCTAGCTTGCCATGCTAATGGCCTGAAACTTCCACCCATGGTGATATTCAAAAGGAAGACCTTGCCAAAAGAGACCTTTCCAGCCGGCGTCATCATAAAAGCTAACTCGAAGGGATGGATGGATGAAGAAAAGATGAGCGAGTGGTTAAGGGAAGTTTACGCGAAGAGGCCGGGTGGCTTTTTTCACACAGCTCCGTCCATGTTGATATACGACTCTATGCGCGCCCACATCACAGATGGTGTCAAAAAACAAGTGAAGCACACAAATACAACACTCGCCGTCATTCCGGGTGGATTAACCAAATAACTCCAACCGCTGGATATTGGTGTCAACAGGGCATTCAAATCACGACTGCGAACGGCGTGGGAACAATGGATGACCGAAGGCGAACACACCTTCACTAAGACAGGCAGACAGCGCCGGACGACATACGCCAACATTTGCCAGTGGATCGTAAATGCCTGGGCAGATATTTCGGTCACAACTGTGGTCCGAGCTTTCCGGAAGGCAGGATTCACAGAACTGCTGAACAGTGACACTGACTCCGATGACTTCGACGAGACGGAACCGGCCATTTTGGATCCCACATTTGCCCAACTTTTCAATTCGGACACCGAAGACGAAGAATTCGAAGGATTTACGAATGAAGAATAACTTCAGAAGGTGAGCGCTATGTTTATTTTGTGTGTTGTGACATTAACGTTCGAGCAACATTATGTTGCTATTGCTCTGCACTATTTTGAATTGTACTATGTTTGTGATTGCACATTTGCGTACATTTTGGGACAGAGTTGTTAGAACGCTGGTTTTTAATATATTATTAAAGTTTGACTGACCTATCTGACTGTTTTTTTGACATTCCCTTTAGCACAGCGTAGGCGCGGCTTATAGTCCGGGGCGGCTTATAGGTGGACAAAGTTTTGAAATATGCCATTCATTGAAGGTGCGGCTAATAATCCGGTGCGCCTTATAGTGCGGAAAATACGGTACTAAATATGTCAGACCTTAGTAAATATGAAAGGCGTCGTTATGATTCTCAACTTATTCATGACAAAGCCAGGATTTGTATCGGGGATGCCTTTGAAAGATGGACGATTGAAGGCGGAGAAGATTTTTTTTTCATCTGACGCCAAACTTGCCAATTTCCTCCTTGATAAGAAAACTTAAATGCCTTACTTACCGATTACTTGTAATAAATGGACATTTGGTATGTAAACTATATTGTCCAATACAGTCTATGATCTTGTCTAACAAAGCTAGTATGTTCATGCAACGAATGCTTAGTGTGATGGTACTTAGCTCCGAGTGCAGGGGTCGGCAACCTTTACCAGTCAAAGAGCCATTTTGACCAGTTTCACAAATTATAGAAAACAATAGGAGCCGCAAATTTTTTTTGAAATTTTAAATGAAATAACACTGCATACAAAGTTTTTTTTTTGCTTTGTGCTATGTATAAACCAGTGGTCTCAGACACGCTGCCCACACCTTTATATGGAATTTGAAAGCTGGTGCAGCACGCAGGTTTTGAATGAATGGCGCTTGTCAGCGTCATGCGTGCCGTGATGGTACAGCATATAGCACCCACTACAACCAGCGTGCCTGATCAGCCACACGTTGTATGAGGCTTCCGCTTACTCACGTGGGTGACAGCAAGGCATACTTGAACAACCACACAGGTTACACTGACGGTGGCGGTATAAAAAAATGTTTTTAACACTCTTACTAATAATGTGCCACACTGTGAACCCACACCAAACAAGAATGACAAACACATTTCGGGAGAACATCTGCACCGTAACACAACAGGACAAATACCCAGAATCCCATGCAGCCCTAACTCTTCCGGGATACATTATATTATACACCTCAACCGACGCACAGAGGGGGGGTTTATGTGTGAGGGAGCAGGGTTGGCGTGGGGGCGGGATTTGGTGGTAGCAGGGGTGTATAATGTAGCCCAGAAAAGTCAGGGCTGCATGGGATTCTGGGTGTTCTGTTGTGTTTATGTTGTGTTAAGGTGCAGATGTTCTCCCGAAATGTGTTTGTCATTCTTGTTTGGTTTTGGTTCAAAGTGTGGCGCATTATTAGTAAGAGTGTTAAAGTTGTTTTATATGGTCACCGTCAGTGTAACCTGTGTAGCTGTTGACCAAGTATGCCTTGCTGTCACGTACGTGTGCAAGCAGAAGATGTATATTGTATAACAAGTGTTGGGCTGGCACGCTGTTAATACAGATTGTAGAGGGTGCCAAATGTTGTACCATCATGGCACGCCCTTATTATAGCTGTAAGGGTGAATATTAATCCCGAGTGTTTTCTGCGAGAGGCACCAAAATTCGGAAGTCTCACGGGGAAATTGGGGGGGTTCAGCAAGTAAGATGCTGAGCCGCATCAGAGTGATCAAAGAGCCGCATGCCTGTTAGTTAGAATACACATTGACATACAGGTTGACAGGGCAAAATATCTTTGACAAATAAAACCTGTGGATATTGGTAGGGTTAGTGACCATTCCGTTCAACATGCTGATACACTGAGGAAATGGGTTCCAACATTAGCACGGCTGTCATGGCAATGTGAAATGTATGGAGACAGCCAAATCACATGATAAAATAATTCCTCTTTCATATTTGCATATTGTGGACAACATGGACCAAGCTATATGGCAATCTGAAACAGTAGCCAATAGGCATACCTTGGTAAAATGTATTTTCGTTTTGGGCGTACATTAGGCTGCTAAGCATACTCTACTTATTTTCACCAGTAAAATAGAATAGAAAGTACCGTATTTTCCGCACTATAAGGCGCACTTAAAAACCACAAATTTTCTCAAAAGCTGACAGTGCGCCTTATAACCCGGTGCGCTTTATATATGGATAAATATTAAGATTCATTTTCATAAAGTTTCGGTCTCGCAACTTCGGTAAACAGCCGCCATCTTTTTTCCCCGTAGAAGAAGCGCGCGGTGCATGCTGGGATATGTGACGTTTCATTTCCATTTGTGTGTTTATGTAAAGACCCCAAAATGGCTCCTATTAAGTGTGTTGTCTGTCTAATTATAAATAATGCAGACGAGGCGTGTTAACGGAGTTCTCAACGTTTACTCACAGCGTGCTCATAACCACATTCTAACTCCCAGCACATACAACAACGCTTCTCAGGGCTACCGCGCATGCTCGTCACTATCGTTGCATGCTGGGTAGTGTAGTTGTTATATTTGCTAGCTCATAACATCACATTAAGAGACACGCTTACGCGCTTAACTCAATACTCGCCGTCATTCCGGGTGGATTGACAAAAGACCTCCAGCCGCTAGATATTGGTGTCAATAGGGCATTCGAAGCTAGACTGCTAACTGCGTGGGAACAGTGGATGACAGAAGGCGAACACACGTGACGTTCACCAAGACAGGGAGGCAGGGAGACAGGGCCAGACGACATTTTGGATCCCACATTCGCCCAACTTTTCAATTCGGACAACGAAGGAGAATAATTCGAGGGATTTATGAATGAAGAATAACTTCAGAAAGTGAGCGTTATGTTTATTTTGTGTGTTGTGACATTAACGTTCGAGCAACATTATGTTGCTATTGCTCTGCACTATTTTGAATTTTACTATGTTTGTGATTGCACATTTGCGTACATTTTGGGAGTGAACAGAGTTGTTAGAACGCTGGTTTTTAATATATTATTAAAGTTTGACTGACCTGACTGTTTTTTTTGACATTCCTTTAGCGCAGTTAGATGCGGCTTACAACACCGGGCGGCTTATAGGTGGACAAAGTTTTGAAATATGCCGTTCATTGAAGGCGCGGCTTTTAACCCAGGGCGCCTTATGGTGCGGAAAATACGGTACTTTATTAATCCCTGGGGGAAATTCAGCACCACAGTTCGCTCACAATAGACAACACTTTAAATGAAGATTAAAATCATCACAGAACGTTACCTCCATAAAATAGATAGCCCTACCTGGAGAAAACGATCAAGGACAGCGACTGAGAGATACAAGGTCTCCTGCAGCAGCTGGAACCTGGAACTAACTTGGACCATCCAGTCGATGAGAAGCGCTCGCATGTGATGCGTAATTTCGTAACCTTCCATGTAATTTGCACGTACAGCCTGCTGCACCTGTGCAAAGAAGAGCAACACCGAATTCAGGGTAATTGTTCCATTTTACAACAAGGCGGGCAGGAAAGTGGATAACCTCCAGCTGGCGCAGATATCCGTAGATGTCTTTCACATATTCTGAGCAGAGGTGAGGCATGTCACCATCCTCTTCATCAACATCATGCACTGGGAGCATTGCGTTGGAGAAAGCCTGGCACAGTTCTTGCTCCTCTTCCTCCTTCATTGACACATCAGCTGATATCTCTGGAAGTGGAACTGTCGGGGCTTGGACCTTGAGTGGGCCCATTGGCTGAACTTTGGCTTTCTCAGCTCCACAGGCCTTGTTTCGTCCAACCTGGAAGGCAAAAGTAACCTACAGTTACAGTAGACCTATGAGTCATCCCTTCAAAAAGGAAAACTATAGAATTTAAAAATGTGTGACTCAGTGTAGAGCCATATAGATGAAGACTGGAAATAGCCATTGTTTAAATGACTGGCACGAGGAAGACCATTGTGTGCATACAAACACTACTCTACTCAGATTCTTGGGGCGATGATTCGAGTCACATTGATTTTAGAGATCGACCTATTATCGGCACCTATATTTGGCATTTTGAAAAAGGGCTTTTCAAAATTTGTGTATTGATCATGAATAGTAATATATAACCTCTATTCTCACCATTGCTATCATATCAACTGTAGCAATCATCCAAGAAGTGTCTGCTTTTTTTTTTTTTTTAAATAAATTCGACCGACCCATTTAAAACTAGTCAGTTTGGCTCGGATGCAGTCGCACCACTGTCCAGGATTGGCCAACCCACAGCGCCATTGGATTGGTAACACAAACTGCGCAAGAGTAAGCGGCAGAGCCAATCAGAAGCCATGGTCTTGGTTCGATTTACATTTAAAAAAGGGAGCTAATAAAATCATTGACATTTATAAAAAGGGATGCTACTGTGCTAAAGGATTCCCTGCATTTACTTTTATTTTTTATAAATCAACATGATTCATGGATATCAACAAAGTTAAGCATTTGTAAATTGTATTCTAAAGCCAATGTCACTTCCACTGGAAATTAATATAGTCTCAAATAGTAATCGGTCTCCTACACCACTAATCTGTATCGGCCCTGAAAAAACATTGGTTGCTTGCTGATCAATTTAGATTATAAATTGATAGTGAAGTGATTAGTGCATTGGTCAGGAGTTTGGCTTCAGGTGTTTGCTTTAGGCAGGAATCTTTAGGCACCTCACAACTCAGGACTTACAATTTGATTACCAATCGATTATTGATTGATCTTTAATTCATGCATTCTAATGCAGTTGTACATTTATTTTGTTCACTAAATAAGCGTTTATCACTTGCAACTTAAAAAAACAGTGCACTTGTAATAAGTTAATTACCACATTTATTAAGTTAATGGAAATGTGTGCAAAACTGGAACATAAGTGCTCTAAAATAAAGACGCTGGTCGGTCTGTGAGGTGGCTTGCTGCAGTCAGCAAAACTTTAGAACGGTTTGCATTACTTTATCAAAGTTTAGAGGCCTTAATCACAAGTGTCAAAGGGCTGCACAAGCCACAACAACATCAGACCCCACACTTTACAATGAATAACTCGATTGGCGTTTACTAATAGATTTTACAAATCGTCCATGTCCGAATTGCAATGCATCTAAAAATCGATTTCCCCACTTCTAGTGGGCTTGGGTATTTCTTATGCAAGTATTCCTGACAAAGTGCGAGTGTGTTCTACATTTTGCACAATGCAAACTGATCATTCAAAAAAATTTTTAAATAAATGTACCATCCCAAGAACGGCAAAACATTTGGGTGTGCTTGGAATACTAAAATATTCTGTATTTTTTCCATGCAAAATATTACCAACAATCTATTCAAGGCAGCGTTACGGATGTGCAATTAGTGAACGAGACAACGGCGACTAATACAAATCTTGACTCCATTAATAAAAAATACAAGTAAACTGCGCATTTGAACGACTCATTTACAATGAGCACATTTATTGCTTGAAATTTGAATAAAGTCAATTAAGGCCAGTAAAGTAAGTTGATGTTAAAGACAGGGATGTGCGGATCAATACTGCAGATACCAGATCTTTAGCCTCTAGTATAGATTCGCAAATCAAAATATCGATACTTAGTTCAAAAAGTGTCAGAACTATTTCCACTAAAGGCCACATTGATTTTTTTAATTCTAAAAATAGATGTTAGCTGTGTATTATAGCTGACTAAACATATAATTTCTCATTACATACGGATATTGCCCTTACATTTGTACTGTTTTATTCCCCTTTGTATAATAGAATAAAAACTGCATACGTTAGTGTCAAAAATTCCGTCTGTATAAACATTTGAGTTCAGTTACACATGTATGTTATTATGGCTGTTGTAATTCTTCTTAAGTTCATATGTACCGGTATTTACATTTTTTTTAACCAACTTTGAATTTTAAGGAGGTTCAAATATTTTGAATCAGGGGTATCTAAACTTTACACCAAAGGCACATATTTATTTATAAAAAAGGTGCCATATGTAATAATTTCATGTTAAGTCATTAAATGGCCCTGATATGTCAAAAAGCATTAATAAATCATGTTCTTTTCGAATACCTTTATAACTGATAACGGTAGTTGAGCCGGGATATGCTCAATTCATAATTAGATTTACAGCCCCGAAATGTTATTTTTTTCATTTCGATGCCCCGCCCTCCACCATTTGACCAATTAGAAAGTATGTGAGTGTGTCACATCCAGGTAGCCATTTACGCACCGCCATCTTCGTCTGGCTACTGCCACTGGTAAAGTTACCAAACATGTCAGATCTTAGTAAATCTAAAAAGGCATAGTTACAGTTCTCAGAATTATTCATGACAAAGCCAGGAACAAAACGAGGATTTGTATCGGGATGCCTTTGAAAGATGGAGATTATTTTTTTCTTCATCTGACGCCAAACTTGCTAATTTCCTTCTTGATAAGAAAATGTAAATGCCTTACTTGCCTATTACTTGTAATAAATGGAAATGGACATTTGGCATGTAAAATATAATTGTCCAATATAGTCTATGATCTTGTCTAAAAAGCTAGTATGTTTGTGCAACGAATGCTTAGGAGCGAAGCACCATCACACTAGTGTTATGCTTAGCATGCTAGCCCGGTCAATGACCCATCGACATATAGGCTAACGGGGGAAATACAGGTAAAAGCCAGTAATTTAGAATATTTTGAAAAACTTGATTTATTTCAGTAATTGCATTCAAAAGGTGTAACTTGTACATTATATTTATTCATTGCACACAGACTGATGCATTCAAATGTTTATTTCATTTAATTTTGATGATTTGAAGTGGCAACAAATGAAAATCCAAAATTCCGTGTGTCACAAAATTAGAATATTACTTAAGGCTAATACAAAAAAGGGATTTTTAGAAATGTTGGCCAACTGAAAAGTATGAAAATGAAAAATATGAGCATGTACAATACTCAATACTTGGTTGAAGCTCCTTTTGCCTCAATTACTGCGTTAATGCGGCGTGGCATGGAGTCGATGAGTTTCTGGCACTGCTCAGGTGTTATGAGAGCCCAGGTTGCTCTGATAGTGGCCTTCAACTCTTCTGCGTTTTTGGGTCTGGCATTCTGCATCTTCCTTTTCACAATACCCCCACAGATTTTCTATGGGGCTAAGGTCAGGGGAGTTGGCGGGCCAATTTAGAACAGAAATACCATGGTCCGTAAACCAGGCACGGGTAGATTTTGCGCTGTGTGCAGGCGCCAAGTCCTGTTGGAACTTGAAATCTCCATCTCCATAGAGCAGGTCAGCAGCAGGAAGCATGAAGTGCTCTAAAACTTGCTGGTAGACGGCTGCGTTGACCCTGGATCTCAGGAAACAAAGTGGACCGACACCAGCAGATGACATGGCACCCCAAACCATCACCCAACCATGCAAATTTTGCATTTCCTTTGGAAATCGAGGTCCCAGAGTCTGGAGGAAGACAGGAGAGGCACAGGATCCACGTTGCCTGAAGTCTAGTGTAAAGTTTCCACCATCAGTGATGGTTTGGGGTGCCATGTCATCTGCTGGTGTCGGTCCACTCTGTTTCCTGAGATCCAGGGTCAACGCAGCCGTCTACCAGCAAGTTTTAGAGCACTTCATGCTTCCTGCTGCTGACCTGCTCTATGGAGATGGAGATTTCAAGTTCCAACAGGACTTGGCGCCTGCACACAGCGCAAAATCTACCCGTGCCTGGTTTACGGACCATGGTATTTCTGTTCTAAATTGGCCCGCCAACTCCCCTGACCTTAGCTCCATAGAAAATCTGTGGGGTATTGTGAAAAGGAAGATGCAGAATGCCAGACCCAAAAACGCAGAAGAGTTGAAGGCCACTATCAGAGCAACCTGGGCTCTCATAACACCTGAGCAGTGCCAGAAACTCATCGACTCCATGCCACGCCGCATTAACGCAGTAATTGAGGCAAAAGGAGCTCCAACCAAGTATTGAGTATTGTACATGCTCATATTTTTCATTTTCATACTTTTCAGTTGGCCAACATTTCTAAAAATCCCTTTTTTGTATTAGCCTTAAGTAATATTCTAATTTTGTGACACACGGAATTTTGGATTTTCATTTGTTGCCACTTCAAATCATCAAAATTAAATGAAATAAACATTTGAATGCATCAGTCTGTGTGCAATGAATAAATATAATGTACAAGTTACACCTTTTGAATGCAATTACTGAAATAAATCAAGTTTTTCAAAATATTCTAATTTACTGGCTTTTACCTGTATATACCAGTTAGCCTGTATGTCAGTGTATTCCAACTGACAGGGCAACATAAATTTGACAAATAAAACCTGTGGATATGGGTAGTGTCAGTGCCTATTTCCTTCTCAATATGCATTCCAACATTAGCACAGTTAATTGTGGTTTCTGGTACGGTATGTGCATGAGGCACATATGGGGTGGTATTTGCTTGGCACAATATAATGCATTACATGTAATGATTTTCTACTTTGTGTATTGACATGGTAGTAGGCTATATGATTTATGCCAGAGGTGTGGACTCGAGTCACATGACTTGGACTCGAGTCAGACTCGAGTCATGAATTTGATGACTTTAGACTCGACTTGACAAAATGTAAAGAGACTTGCAACTCGACTTAGACTTTAACATCAATGACTTGTGACTTCACTTGGACTTGAGCCTTTTGACTTGACATGACTTGCCACTTTCCCCAAAATCCAAAGCTTAAAAAGTTATTTGGGAGCGCTCCGTATTTTTCATTTTCTTCGTCTGTCTATCAGCGTGTTATTCCTGTCAGCTGGTGTGCTGTCAGTACAACAGCCAATCAAATTAGAACGACGTTGTTTTCATCACACAGCATTCATCCAATCAAATTGCAGGACAACCAATGACCAAGAGTTGTCCAACAACGTGCCAGTGATAAACAATTATGTTAAAGTTGGTTTCGTTCGGGTATAAAAACTACGACTTGGTCAACAAAAAACGAATTGCCGTATGCAAATCACACAGTTCGAATATTACAGACGGAGACGCAACAACTTCCAACTTCGTTCGACATTTGAAGTTGCACAAAGAAGGGTAAGTTTTGAATGTAAGATAACGTTTATTGGCTAAGTAACGTGACTTTTATTTGCTGTGTAGTTAAATCAGTGAGGCTGCAAACTCACTGCTAACGTTATAACCATAGACATCTTATAAGTAGACGCAGCATAGAGCGCTACTGCATACTGGCGCAGACGAGGCGCGGGGCCGCCATCTTGGAGTGGTGATCCGCTCCACTCAGTGCAATTCATTTGGCAGGAGCAATGAACTGTCAGCGCATTTAATTCATTTTACCTCACTGAATACCACTGATTTTCACGCGCTTTTTTGTCATACGTGTGTAACAGACACATGTTTTGGCGTGTTTTATTATTCATAGTTTGCTTAACAGTAATATAATATTCTTATACGCTATAAGTGACCAGACGTCCGAGATCAAAACTGGGAATATAATCCCAGAGAAGGGGGAAAAAAAACGGTAAACTATTTTTAAGTTGAAAAAACAATATGATTAGGTTATATATACATGCGTGTATCCTACATAAACAATGTATGAATACATTAGATATCTATATATCTTAGGGACCTATAGACTGTATCTCTGTTGCTTCAGCAGCAGAGAGTTTATTCTGTCTTGACACTTTGTATTGATATTTTCTATTACATTCTTCCCTTAAATGATAATGTTTGCAGTGATTGTTTTATATGTATTATTTTATGTAAGTCGCTTTGGATAAAAGCGTCTGCCAAATACTTAAACATATATAAACACCTGAAAGTCTTCATATCAGCTAAAACCACCAATCTGTTTCACTGGATTCAGAATAAAACCAAATTCTGTTTAACCCAACAATGTTAGTATTTGAATATTGTTACCGGTACTTGAAGACTGATTCCTGGTTACAATTATACTGTTAAGAAAGTATTGTCTTATACTTTGCCTAAAATGAGAATGCATCATAATCAGTAGTGGCTGGTGAATTTTGTTTTAGGTGGGGCTGAAAGTTTGTAAACCAAACCCCTGTAGGGGCGTCATCCTCCCCCAGAAGATTTCTTTGTGATTTTCACATACAAATATTGAAGATCTTTGCTCCTTCTCAACTCTGTGGTAATATTATTTTCATAAAATACAACCAATAGTATGTTAATGTTAAATCTTACTTGTGAAAAGTAATCCCCCGATTCCTATTTTCAACAGTCTGCTCATTTGAGCAGGAAAACGCTGAACACCATCTTTGTTTTCTACCTTTCAACTGTCAGCACTTCAAGATGGCGGGCAAATTGCTCACGTCACAGCAACCAATGCTGCGTCTACTTATAAGATGTCTATGGTTATAACGTAATTGCAAACACGGCAATCTGTTGCGTCCACTGCAGTTTGCTACCTTATTCATACTTTTTGTCAAGTTATTTTTTTTTAAGCAGGGTTTCATGAGGTACCTACACATAATGTTACATTAGTCAATGTATCACACACAGTATTGTAACGTTAGTCAATGTATCACACACAGTAACATTACGTTAGTCAATGTATCACACACAGTAACGTAACGTTAGACAGCAGTCAGCAGCACCGCGTATTTTAACCACCTACAAAAAGACAAACATAATCAAATAAAGGTCAGTTAAAATGTATACTATATTAAGAATATGTGTACATATTGCATAGGGTCCTGACATCTAAAAAGTACAACTCTGTTCATTGTTATGTTTATATATTTGTTATGTTTTTCATGTGTACGCACACAAACACACATACAGTATGAGATGAGATAAGGTAAGAACAGGATAGAAACTGCTGTGGAACTAGTTACAATGCAATATGCCATGGAAATACAATGTTAACACTTTTGTGCAAATAAGTACAGTTGCACTTGTTTTTTTCAAATGTGTTTATTCTGTAAAGGAATGAGGTACATGTTTAAAATGACTGGTTAATAGTGCTATTTTGAAGTGCAATGTCAGCACTATCTTTTTCCCTGCAATTTCAAATGCACTTGTTTTAATAAATAAATACAGCGTTTTAAAAGCATACACAATCTGTGTAAATATATTAGTCTGTGGTTAAATGACTTGAAAGGACTCGAAACTCAAAATGCAGGACTTGGGACTTGACTTGAGACTTTCCAGTCTTGACTCGTACTTGCCCTGTCTTGACTCGGGACTTGACTCGAGACTTGAGGGTAAAGACTTGAGACTTACTTGTGACTTGCAAAGCAATGACTTGGTCCCACCTCTGATTTATGCGTAACGTGGTTTTTGCGCAACGTGAGTTGGCTTATTGAATTGCACTCTGCAATGAAAGATGGTGATGTGCGTACATGGAAGAGAATGCAGTGCGTCAGGTTGGATGCAACATGGAGTTATGCTAAACGAAATGCGGCGGTAATTTTTCTGTCTACTTTGGCTTGCCATGAAAGTAGGATTATGCGATATAGAACATTATTTTGATGGTGGTCCGTGCAGTCAAACTAGACATTTTAGCAGGGTAATGCCAACAATCTGTCCCGACTAAAATATTGCTGCGTAACTTTACAAATACATTTGGCTAATCGACATCAGTAAAATGTGGCATAATTACCGTATTTTCCGCACTATAAGGCGCACCTAAAAACCACAAATTTTCTCAAAAGCTGACAGTGCGCCTTATAACCCGGTGCGCTTTATATATGGATAAATATTAAGATTCATTTTCATAAAGTTTAGGTCTCGCAACTACGGTAAACAGCCGCCATCTTTTTTCCCCGTAGAAGAAGCGCGCGGTGCATGCTGGGATATGTGACGTTTCATTTCCATTTGTGTGTTTATGTAAAGACCCCAAAATGGCTCCTATTAAGTGTGTTGTCTGTCTAATTATAAATAATGCAGACGAGGCGTGTTAACTGAGTTCTCAACGTTTACTGACAGCGTGCTCATAACCACATTCTAACTCCCAGCATACAACGCTTCTCAGGGCTACCGCGCATGCTCGTAACTATCGTTGCATGCTGGGTAGTGTAGTTGTTATATTTGCTAGCTCATAACAGCACATTGAGAGACACGCTTACGCGCTTAATTCAATACTCGCCGTCATTCCGGGTGGATTGACAAAAGACCTCCAGCCGCTAGATATTGGTGTCAACAGGGCATTCGAAGCTAGACTGCTAACTGCGTGGGAACAGCGGATGACGAAGAAGCGCGCGGTGCATGCTGGGATATGTGACGTTTCATTTCCATTTGTGTGTTTATGTAAAGACCCCAAAATGGCTCCTATTAAGTGTGTTGTCTGTCTAATTATAAATAATGCAGACGAGGCGTGTTAACTGAGTTCTCAACGTTTACTCACAGCGTGCTCATAACCACATTCTAACTCCCAGCATACAACAACGCTTCTCAGGGCTACCGCGCATGCTCGTCACTATCGTTGCATGCTGGGTAGTGTAGTTGTTATATTTGCTAGCTCATAACAGCACATTGAGAGACACGCTTACGCGCTTAATTCAATACTCGCCGTCATTCCGGGTGGATTGACAAAAGACCTCCAGCCGCTAGATATTGGTGTCAACAGGGCATTCGAAGCTAGACTGCTAACTGCGTGGGAACAATGGATGACAGAAGGCAAACACACCTTCACTAAGACGAGGAGGCAGCGCCAGACGACGCCAACATCTGCCAGTGGATCATAAATTTGCCCAACTTTTCACTTCGGACACCGAAGACGAAGGATTTACGAATGAAGAATAACTTCAGAAAGTGAGCGCTATGTTTATTTTGTGTGTTGTGACATTAACGTTCGAGCAACATTATGTTGCTATTGCTCTGCACTATTTTGAATTTTACTATGTTTGTGATTGCACATTTGCGTACATTTTGGGAGTGAACAGAGTTGTTAGAACGCTGGTTTTTAATATATTATTAAAGTTTGACTGACCTATCGGACTGTTTTTTTGACATTCCCTTTAGCGCAGCGTAGGCGCGGCTTATAGTCCGGGGCGGCTTATTGGTGGACAAAGTTATGAAATATGCCATTCATTGAAGGTGCGGCTAATAATCCGGTGCGCCTTATAGTGCGGAAAATACGGTACTTAAACTATATTGCAAGAAGCATAAACAAGAGAAACCTCCAGTGTAGGACTCGTCGATTGCCATTTGAAGTTCCTTGGAGTAGGATTCGGATTCGGCTGCGAATCATGGAGAGTGGGAGGAGACTACATAATTTTGACCGTGATTGCCAGTGTTTGCGTTAATGCACTTTTTGTGTCTTTACGCATTGCAATCAGAAAGGACGCGAAATCCTGGAAATAGATGCAGATTGGTTTTTTTTCCTAACGATTATTGCTGTGTTTTGTTTTGTCGGGGTGATACTCATCTTATTTTGAATATGTCAAGATAAACTGTCACTCTGTACGGTTATAACCAATTATGAATTTCTTATTGAATTTGAACACCTCAGTTCTAAGTGAATGACGGGCATTTTTACTCAACAGCCACACATGTCACACTAAGGGTGGCTATATAAACAATGCCAACACAGTCAAACATGTGCCATATTATGAAACCATACTAAAAATCAATGACAAACATTTCAGGAGAATATTTGCACGGCAACAACAGAACCCAGAATTCCCTGCAGTACCAACTCTTCCGGGACACTACACTATTTTATTTGGTACAGGGTGTAATTATAAGTGTGACCAGTAGATGGCAGTCCAACAAAAGATAAGTCTCAAGTAAACACCAACATTTCATATGTTCCATTGAAAATATAGAACATTACACACGGCGCTTAGAAATCTACCAATATGTTTTAGTGCAATTTCTAATATAAAAGTGTAAAAGTTCTTACTTATATCTGTCAGTAACTTGCCATGAAAGCGCTAAAACATACCGGTATAGTGAGTTTACATTATTTCCCCAAGGAACTTTAGTTATTAGAGTTCCGGTCGGATGGTTTTTCACAGGTTACATTTCCGGTGTGGTTGTGAGGAGGTGCTGCTCAGTTATTGACTAAAGTAAAGTCTGAATGTCATTAAAACAGTTCGCTCCATCTTTTGACACTTCTTCCACACCAGTCCTTGCACACTACACCGCTACAACAAAGATGACGGGGAGAAGACGTTGTCAAAGTGGAGGCACGTAAATAATACGGCCCACAAAGCGGCGCATCCTGAAGAGACGGTCAGAAAGCGGCTTAAAGATGATCTGTAAAACAATCTGTGCAACATTTTGACCAAAGAATCACCATTACCGTATTTTCCGCACCATTAGCCGCACCTAAAAACCACAAATTTACTCAAAAGCTGACAGTGCGGCTTTTAACCCGGTGCGCTTTATATATGGATAAATAAAGATTCATTTTCATAAAGTTTCGGTCTCGCAACTTCGGTAAACAGCCGCCATCTTTTTCCCCGGTAGAACAGGAAGCGCTTCTTCTTCTACGCAAGCAACCGCCAAGGTAAGCACCCGCCCCCATAGAACAGGAAGCGCTTCTTCTTCTACTGTAAGCAACCACCCGCCCCCGGAAGAAGAAGAAGCGCGCGGATTTTCGTTTCATTTCCTTTGTGTGTTTACATCTGTAAAGACCAGACCACAAAATGGCTCCTACTAAGCGACACGCGTATAACGCAGAATTTAAACTTAAGGCAATAAGTCATGCCGAAGAACACGGAAATAGAGCAGCAGCAAGAGAATATAACATAAATGAATCAATGGTGCGTAGGTGGAGGAAGCAAGAAGATGACCTGCGCCAGGTAAAGAAGACAAAACAGAGTTTCCGAGGGAACAAAGCAAGATGGCAACTGTTGGAGGACAAACTGGAACAGTGGGTTGTTGAGCAGAGAGCAGCAAGCAGAAGTGTCAGCACCATCACTATTCGAATGAAGGCAACAACGCTAGCAAGCGAACTTCACCTGGATGATTTTAAAGGTGGTGCTTCTTGGTGTTTCCGGTTCATGAAAAGACGCTTATAGACTACGGTGTCGTCACGGACTACAAAGGCGGACTCGCACAATTTTTCAGGATTTATAGAGATCCCAAATACAGATCAGCAGGTACCAGAAGGTAAGAAAAGTTGTGTTTGCATAATATTGCGAAACAAAGTGCCAGATAATATGTCTTACCTTATACACACACTTTTCAATTCGGACACCGAAGACGAAGAATTCGAAGGATTTACGAATGAAGAATAACTTCAGAAAGTGAGCGCTATGTTTATTTTGTGTGTTGTGACATTAACGTTCGAGCAACATTATGTTGCTATTGCTCTGCACTATTTTGAATTTTACTATGTTTGTGATTGCACATTTGCGTACATTTTGGGACAGAGTTGTTAGAACGCTGGTTTTTAATATATTATTAAAGTTTGACTGACCTATCTGACTGTTTTTTTTGACATTCCCTTTAGCGCAGCGTAGGCGCGGCTTATAGTCCGGGGCGGCTTATAGGTGGACAAAGTTTTGAAATATGCCATTCATTGAAGGTGCGGCTAATAACCCGGGGCGGCTTATAGTGCGGAAAATACGGTACATGTTATGTAGACCACAAGGAAGTGGTTTACATTTAAAAAAAAAAAAATCATAATATGACCCCTTTAATGCACCTTTTGTATAAAAATAGACCTCAATAGACCCGCTCATTGGCAGTGCGCCTTATAACTCCGGTGCGCCCTGTGGTCGGGAAAATACAGTATATTTGCCAGGTCAAAATATTAATGATTAATTATTAGTCGACTTCAAAGTAATGCACTTTCCGGTACAGTTTCTTGAATTTTGATCCGCCGAAAGTTTTATCGATCACAAATACTGCATTTCTGGTATTAGGACTCCTGGGTGTCATTGTTTTCGTCATGGCGAGCAATTAAACCAAGAAGCAAAGCTTCAATGACAAGTGGCTTCAGGAGCTGGCTGGCTCACTTATGACTATGGAAAGATGTTTTGCACGCCATGTAAACGGGCTAATAAAAAAGAACACCTTTACGACTGGGTGCAAAAAGTGGGACGCCATTTTTATGACTTGATGAATATTCCTAGCGCAAACACTGATTGCAGTACAATTTCTGGTCACATTATTACATATGGCACCTTTAATGTTAGACAAAAATGTTAAAGGTGATCATCAATCAATCAATCAATCTTTATTTATATAGCCCTAAATCACAAGTGTCTCAAAGGGCTGCACAAGCCACAACGACATCCTCGGTACAAAGCCCACATCATGTATTTTATTAGTTTAAAAATGTTGTTTTACACTTGATACTTTTAACACTTTGACAAAGTATCGTTATCGGATCGGAAAAGTTGAAGGATTGAAAAAATACCTTGGTGACAACGACGGCTGCAGGGCGGTTTGTAATCTCTCCGAGAGCAGCTCTTCGCGACCCAGCCGTTATAGTTTTGCCCTTAACAGCATTGTCGGCGACTGGAAGCAGCTGGAAAAACATCACAACATATCAAGTAAGACTACTCAAAGATAAAAAGAGAGCAGCAACTTAAAAAGTAAAGCAAAAGGACAACAACGACACGTGGGCATTGTTGGACCGAGCGAGCGAGACACCATTAAGTTGACATATGATTGAAATACTCACCACAGGCGGTGCATACACAGAGGACATGTTTAAAACTTGCTAGAAGCCTCAAAAGACCAAGATAATAAAAACCAAAGCAGATTCCCGCCTTCAGCTGGTGGCAGAATATGAAGTTAAAAGTTCAACCACCGACCCAACGCTCCACGACGCCACTGCGCATGAGCGGCATTCAAATAGCGCAGCGTCATATTTGATTGGACAATACTTCAATAGGCCGCTCCGGATTGGTCAAAAACAGCTGTTAAGGTTAGCTTTTTGAAAACACATTCACTACAGGCAACACGTTAATATGTTAATGCAGTGGTTCTTAACCTTGTTGGAGGTACCGAACCCCACCAGTTTCATATGCGCATATACAGGTAAAAGCCAGTAAATTAGAATATTTTGAAAAACTTGATTTATTCCAGTAATTGCATTCAAAAGGTGTAACTTGTACATTATATTTATTCATTGCACACAGACTGATGCATTCAAATGTTTATTTCATTTAATTTTGATGATTTGAAGTGGCAACAAATGAAAATCCAAAATTCCGTGTGTCACAAAATTAGAATATTACTTAAGGCTAATACAAAAAAGGGATTTTTAGAAATGTTGGCCAACTGAAAAGTATGAAAATGAAAAATATGAGCATGTACAATACTCAATACTTGGTTGGAGCTCCTTTTGCCTCAATTACTGCGTTAATGCGGCGTGGCATGGAGTCGATGAGTTTCTGGCACTGCTCAGGTGTTATGAGAGCCCAGGTTGCTCTGATAGTGGCCTTCAACTCTTCTGCGTTTTTGGGTCTGGCATTCTGCATCTTCCTTTTCACAATACCCCACAGATTTTCTATGGGGATAAGGTCAGGGGAGTTGGCGGGCCAATTTAGAACAGAAATACCATGGTCCGTAAACCAGGCACGGGTAGATTTTGCGCTGTGTGCAGGCGCCAAGTCCTGTTGGAACTTGAAATCTCCATCTCCATAGAGCAGGTCAGCAGCAGGAAGCATGAAGTGCTCTAAAACTTGCTGGTAGACGGCTGCGTTGACCCTGGATCTCAGGAAACAGAGTGGACCGACACCAGCAGATGACATGGCACCCCAAACCATCACCCAACCATGCAAATTTTGCATTTCCTTTGGAAATCGAGGTCCCAGAGTCTGGAGGAAGACAGGAGAGGCACAGGATCCACGTTGTCTGAAGTCTAGTGTAAAGTTTCCACCTCAGTGATGGTTTGGGGTGCCATGTCATCTGCTGGTGTCGGTCCACTCTGTTTCCTGAGATCCAGGGTCAACGCAGCCGTCTACCAGCAAGTTTTAGAGCACTTCATGCTTCCTGCTGCTGACCTGCTCTATGGAGATGGAGATTTCAAGTTCCAACAGGACTTGGCGCCTGCACACAGCGCAAAATCTACCCGTGCCTGGTTTACGGACCATGGTATTTCTGTTCTAAATTGGCCCGCCAACTCCCCTGACCTTAGCCCCATAGAAAATCTGTGGGGTATTGTGAAAAGGAAGATGCAGAATGCCAGACCCAAAAACGCAGAAGAGTTGAAGGCCACTATCAGAGCAACCTGGGCTCTCATAACACCTGAGCAGTGCCAGAAACTCATCGACTCCATGCCATGCCGCATTAACGCAGTAATTGAGGCAAAAGGAGCTCCAACCAAGTATTGAGTATTGTACATGCTCATATTTTTCATTTTCATACTTTTCAGTTGGCCAACATTTCTAAAAATCCCTTTTTTGTATTAGCCTTAAGTAATATTCTAATTTTGTGACACACGGAATTTTGGATGTTCATTTGTTGCCACTTCAAATCATCAAAATTAAATGAAATAAACATTTGAATGCATCAGTCTGTGTGCAATGAATAAATATAATGTACAAGTTACACCTTTTGAATGCAATTACTGAAATAAATCAAGTTTTTCAAAATATTCTAATTTACTGGCTTTTACCTGTATATACCCTTCTTTAGTGAAAAATATATATATATATATATATTTTTCAAATTCAAGACAAAGTTATATGTTTTTGGTAACACTTTAGTATGGGGAACATATTCTAAGTAACAAAGACTTACTTTAGAGTTATTTGGTTAGGTTTAGGGTTAGAGGGTTAGTGTTACCATGTTTTATTACTGGTGCACAAAATAAACCGTGCATGAACATCACCTTGTTCAAAGAACAAAACCAACACAGTGCATAAACTCACAACAAATTACACACCTGCAAATCAGTGTGACTTCTGCTGTTGCCGTATCCGTAATATGCCGATAGGGAGAAGTTTTTATTTACACGATGAGTCGGGTGTGTCTTGACCTCCGCCGAACCCCTGAGCCCGACTCACCGAAGCCCTAGGGTTCGATCGAACCCAGGTTAAGAACCACTGTGTTAATGTAAATGTTGACACCGTTTTATGAAAAAAAATATATATATAAAACTGGTTTATTTAAAATCATTTTATCAGGTTCCATCTTAATATTTGCCTTTTACAGACAAGTCATCCATCCAACCATTTTCTACCGCTTGTCCATCTCAGGGTCATACTGTTGTTAAATGCAGCTGACATTTGAACACTGAAACTCATGTGTGAATCAATGTTGAATTTGGTGTTGATTTTGCAATCATCGATAAACATTAATATTGTGTTGTTTTGATGTGTTGCTCTTGCTGTTGACGGTCTATTATTAAAACATTATTGCTGCGACCTCCTGTCCCTTCTTGATCGCTTGAGTGTGATGAATGGGTTTGTTGGCGTTTAAATGACATGCTTCACAGAAATGCTAACTCCAAAGTGCTTTTCAAGTTGATTTAGTATGACACTGCAATAAGATGGCATGCAATAATGTACAAACCCCGTTTCCATATAGTTGGGAAATTGTGTTAGATGTAAATATAAACGGAATACAATGATTTGCAAATCCTTTTCAACCCATATTCAATCGAATGCACTACAAAGACAAGATATTTGATGTTCAAACTCATAAACTTTATTTTTTTTTTTGCAAATAATAATTAACTTAGAATTTCATGGCTGCAACACGTGCCAAAGTAGTTGGGAAAGGGCATGTTCACCACTGTGTTACATGGCCTTTCCTTTTAACAACACTCAGTAAACGTTTGGGAACTGAAGAGACACATTTTTTAAGCTTCTCAGGTGGAATTCTTTCCCATTCTTGCTTGATGTACAGCTTAAGTTGTTCAACAGTCCGGGGTCTCCGTTGTGGTATTTTAGGCTTCATAATGCGCCACACATTTTCAATGGGAGACAGGTCTGGACTACAGGCAGGCCAGTCTAGTATCCGCACTCTTTTACTATGAAGCCATGTTGATGTAACACATGGCTTGGCATCGTCTTGCTGAAATAAGCAGGGGTCCATGGTAACGTTGCTTGGATGGCAACATATGTTGCTCCAAAACCTGTATCAGCATTAATGGCGCCTTCACAGATGTGTAAGTTACCCATGTCTTGGGCACTAATACACCCCCATACCATCACAGATGCTGGCTTTTCAACTTTGCGCCTATAACATGGTTCTTTTCCTCTTTGGTCCGGAGGACAGAACGTCCACAGTTTCCAAAAACAATTTGAAATGTGGACTCGTCAGACCACAGAACCCTTTTCCACTTTGTGTCAGTCCATCTTAGATGAGCTCAGGCCCAGCGAAGCCGGCGGCGTTTCTGGGTGTTGTTGATAAATGGCTTTCGCCTTGCATAGGAGAGTTTTAACTTGCACTTACAGATGTAGCGACCAACTGTAGTTACTGACAGTGGGTTTCTGAAGTGTTCCTGAGCCCATGTGGTGATATCCTTTACACACTGATGTCGCTTGTTGATGCAGTACAGCCTGAGGGATCGAAGGTCACGGGCTTAGCTGCTTACGTGCAGTGATTTCTCCAGATTCTCTGAACCCTTTGATGATACGGACCGTAGATGGTGAAATCCCTAAATTCCTTGCAATAGCTGGTTGAGAAAAGTTGTTCTTAAACTGTTCAACAATTTGCTCACGCATTTGTTGACAAAGTGGTGACCCTCGCCCCATCCTTGTTTGTGAATGACTGAGCATTTCATGGAATCTACTTTTATACCCAATCATGGCACCCACCTGTTCCCAATTTGCCTGTTCACCTGTGGGATGTTCCAAATAAGTGTTTGATGAGCATTCCTCAACTTTATCAGTATTTATTGCCACCTTTCCCAACTTCTTTGTCACGTGTTGCTGGCATTAAATTCTAAAGTTAATGATTATTTGCAAAAAAAAATAAGTTTATCAGTTTGAACATCAAATATGTTGTCTTTGTAGCATATTCAACTGAATATGGGTTGAAAATGATTTGCAAATCATTGTATTCTGTTTATATTTACATCTAACACAATTTCCCAACTCATATGGAAACTTAGTGCCCAAGAAATGGGTAACTTACACATCTGTGAAGGCGCCATTAATGCTGAAAGGTACATACAGGTTTTGGAGCAACATATGTTGCCATCCAAGCAACGCTACCATGGACACCCCTGCTTATTTCAGCAAGACAATGCCAAGCCACGTCAACGTGGCTTCATAGTAAAAGAGTGCGGGTACTAGACTGGCCTGCCTGTAGTCCAGACCTGTCTGCCATAGAAAATGTGTGGCGCATTATGAAGCCTAAAATACCACAACACAGACCCCTGGACTGTTGAACAACTTAAGCTATACATCAAGCAAGAATGGGAAAGAATTCCACCTGAGAAGCTTAAAAAATGTGTCTCCTCAGTTCCCAAACGTTTACTGAGTGTTGTTAAAAGGAAAGGCCATGTAACACAGTGGTGAACTGCCCTTTCCCAACTACTTTGGCACATGTTGTATCCATGAAATTCTAAGTTAATTATTAGTTGCAAAAAAAAAAAAGTTTATCAGTTTGAACATCAAAAGTGACAAGTTGTCTTTGTAGCATATTCAATTGAATAGGTTGAAAATTATTTGCAAATCATTGTATTCCGTTTATATTTCCATCTAACACAATTTCCCAACTCATATGGAAACGGGGTTGTACAAACATCAACAATCATGTGTGAATCAATATTGTATTTGGGGTTGATTTTGCAAAGCAGGACAATGTTGATTTTGTGATGTTGTTTTAATGTTTCATGTTACAAAATCAAAATCAGCCAAGTATGTAACACACAAGGAATTTTACTTGGCAAAGTGCTCTCTTTGTTCAATGCGAGAAACAAAGAAAACACGACGAAGACCAGAGAACGCAGTACCGTGGCGGCCATCCGCAACGGCATCTTGGTATGAAACAAGAGAAAGACATTAAAAACACAGAGCTGATACAAAGAGCTGCCACTTTGAGGCACTACTTCTACATACAGCTGAAAAAGTAAAACAAAAACAAACAAAATAGCAAAAGCTAATACATGTTGCGCACATACAATCGCTCCGAGACAACAAAACAAAACAAAAACACAATTTCAACACCCACATATACCGTGGTGGCCTCTGCAGTGCTCCACGGCATCTTCCGCTGGTTTGGGGGGCAGCACGGCCAGAGACAGGAATGGATCTAACAAAGCAACCAAGAGAGCCTACTCCGTCCTAAGATGCCCACCAGCTCTCGGCCAATGTTCAGTCAATATTCAGTCCGCTCTGATGATCGAGAATCCGTTCAGAGAAACCAAAGTGTCCGATACATGCTCACTCAGCATAATGTTGAAGGTGCCCAAATATGGGGTGACATGTAAAAAATCAATCCCACTTTTCTAACTGATATACTGTATTTTGACTATTTAGCTTACTTTCCTCACGTTTTATATTGCTTTTCTCACATTTGGCTCATTTGTCTTCACATTTAAGGTAGAAATTAAATGTTATATGTACTGTAATAAATATCAACGTTAAATATACATGTTAAATACAGATTTAAATAAAGATTTAGATTTAACATTTATATTTATATTTGAAATATGTATTTATAATTTAATATTTATAATTTAATATTTATATATATATATATATATATATATATATATACAGGTAAAAGCCAGTAAATTAGAATATTTTGAAAGACTTGATTTATTTCAGTACCGGTAATTGCATTCAAAAGGTGTAACTTGTACATTATATTTATTCATTGCACACAGACTGATGCATTCAAATGTTTATTTCATTTAATTTTGATGATTTGAAGTGGCAACAAATTAAAATCCAAAATTCCTTGTGTCACAAAATTAGAATATTGTGTAAGGCTAATACAAAAAAGGGATTTTTAGAAATGTTGGCCAACTGAAAAGTATGAAAATGAAAAATATGAGCATGTACAATACTCAATACTTGGTTGGAGCTCCTTTTGCCTCAATTACTGCGTTAATGCGGCGTGGCATGGAGTCGATGAGTTTCTGGCACTGCTCAGGTGTTATGAGAGCCCAGGTTGCTCTGATAGTGGCCTTCAACTCTTCTGCGTTTTTGGGTCTGGCATTCTGCATCTTCCTTTTCACAATACCCCACAGATTTTCTATGGGGCTAAGGTCAGGGGAGTTGGCGGGCCAATTTAGAACAGAAATACCATGGTCCTTAAACCAGGCACGGGTAGATTTTGCGCTGTGTGCAGGCGCCAAGTCCTGTTGGAACTTGAAATCTCCATCTCCATAGAGCAGGTCAGCAGCAGGAAGCATGAAGTGCTCTAAAACTTGCTGGTAGACGGCTGCGTTGACCCTGGATCTCAGGAAACAGAGTGGACCGACACCAGCAGATGACATGGCACCCCAAACCATCACCCAACCATGCAAATTTTGCATTTCCTTTGGAAATCGAGGTCCCAGAGTCTGGAGGAAGACAGGAGAGGCACAGGATCCACGTTGCCTGAAGTCTAGTGTAAAGTTTCCACCATCAGTGATGGTTTGGGGTGCCATGTCATCTGCTGGTGTCGGTCCACTCTGTTTCCTGAGATCCAGGGTCAACGCAGCCGTCTACCAGCAAGTTTTAGAGCACTTCATGCTTCCTGCTGCTGACCTGCTCTATGGAGATGGAGATTTCAAGTTCCAACAGGACTTGGCGCCTGCACACAGCGCAAAATCTACCCGTGCCTGGTTTACGGACCATGGTATTTCTGTTCTAAATTGGCCCGCCAACTCCCCTGACCTTAGCCCCATAGAAAATCTGTGGGGTATTGTGAAAAGGAAGATGCAGAATGCCAGACCCAAAAACGCAGAAGAGTTGAAGGCCACTATCAGAGCAACCTGGGCTCTCATAACACCTGAGCAGTGCCAGAAACTCATCGACTCCATGCCACGCCGCATTAACGCAGTAATTGAGGCAAAAGGAGCTCCAACCAAGTATTGAGTATTGTACATGCTCATATTTTTCATTTTCATACTTTTCAGTTGGCCAACATTTCTAAAAATCCCTTTTTTGTATTAGCCTTAAGTAATATTCTAATTTTGTGACACACGGAATTTTGGATTTTCATTTGTTGCCACTTCAAATCATCAAAATTAAATGAAATAAACATTTGAATGCATCAGTCTGTGTGCAATGAATAAATATAATGTACAAGTTACACCTTTTGAATGCAATTACTGAAATAAATCAAGTTTTTCAAAATATTCTAATTTACTGGCTTTTACCTGTATATATTTAACATTTAGATTAATATTTAACATTGAACCAAACTGTAAAAATGAAGCTATTATTGAACACCACAATTTATATTCTTGAAATGTTTAAGTTTTTTTAAAGCCAGCGAGTTGCCATTTGAAATTACTATAGTTGCGTATCATGTCTGTTATCTACTTTTTTCTTCTACAAAATTAAACAATTGCATATACATCCTCCAAGTCTGATGATTAAATCATGTTTTGGCGTGGGTTGCAGATGATCTGTTATCACATAAGCCAGTGGTCTTCAACAGGGTATGTGGTGCCAATGTAAAATTTCAGTCACACTTTTCCAGCAGATATATTTCTCATATTAAGCCCATTTTGCTGATATTTAATACACTTTTCTCACATTTAGCTAATTCTCGTTACATTTACATTTTAATCAAATGTTGATTCTAACTGTTATATCTAAATGTCCATCCATCCATCCATTTTCTACCGCTAGTCCCTTTCGGGGTCGTGGGGAGTGCTGGAGCCTATCTCAGCTGCATTTGGGCGGAAGGCAGGGTACACCCTGGACAAGTCGCCACCTCATCGCAGGGCCAACACAGATAGATAGACAACATTCACACTCACATTCACACACTAGGGCCAATTTAGTGTTGCCAATCAACCTATCCCCAGGTGCATGTCTTTGGAGGTGGGAGGAAGCCGGAGTACCCGGAGGGAACCCACGCAGTCACGGGGAGAACATGCAAACTCCACACAGAAAGATCCCCAAACGGGATTGAACTCCGGACTACTCAGGACCTTCGTATTGTGAGGCACATGCACTAACCCCTGGTCCACCGTGCTGCCTATATCTAAATGTAAAATCTAAATATAAATGTTCAGGTATATATTTCAAATGTTGATTTAACATATGGGGTTAGATTTAATATTTAGATTTAGATTTAATATTTACCGCATACATTTGGATTTAATATTAAGGTTTACATTTAACGGCAGCACGGTGGAGAAGGGGTTAGTGCATCCGCCTCACAATACGAAGGTCCTGGGTTCGATCCTGCACTCGGGATCTTTCTGTGTGGACATCTATTTTTGGGCAGTTTCACCCATTCCTTTTAGCAGCACCTCTCAAACTCCATCAGATTAGACGGGAAGCGTTGGTTTTCATCTAGGATGTCTCTGTACATTGCTGCATTGATCTTAGTCTAGTCAGGGAGGTGACCAAGAACCCGATGGTCACTTTGTCAGAGCTACAGCATTTTTCCGTGGAGTGAGGAGAACCTTCCAGAAGGACAAACATTGGGTGGGCTCGTGGGGGCCCGGTTGTCGGTGGGACGGGGGCGGTCTTCCCGTCCGGTTGCGGGGAGTCTCTGGGTCCCTCGGGCGGGGCGTCTCGCCTTTCTGCCCGTGTGGGATGTGGTCTCTCGCTGGCTTGGGGTCTGGCTGTCCCCTGCTTTTCTCGTGCCCTGTCCTCTGCCGGGTGCGTCTGTCTGCGGCCTGCTGCTGGCCCTTGTGGGCGGTACGGTGGGTCGGGCTCTGGGGTTCCTGTCGCTGACCGGCTTGGCTGCGTGGGGGCGGTGGTCCCTGGTTCCCTGGGCACCACGCCTCCTGTTTGTGGGTTGGGCTCTCGGGGGTGATGGGGCCGTGCTCTGGCTCCCACGCACTCTGGGAGTCGAATGTATTGTACATGCAAATTCACATATGCTCACATACGTACATAGGTACCTACGCTCCCACATACATACACAAATACAGTACATACAGCAATCCACCATGTATAGTAGAGTGGCCGGACAAATGTTTGGAGGAAACCCGGCATCCCTGCCGTGAAGCATAGGGGTGGCAGCATCATTATGGCGTCACATTAGTGCCAAAAATCCGAGCGCATAAAAACTGTTATCGCGCGCTGATTCTCCACTTCGTGCGCACGTGCGACACCCTTTTGCGCGCGCGTGGTGCCTTTTTGCGCGCGCGCGACGCCTTTCTGCGCGCGCGCCGTCTCGGTCTGTGCGCGCTCTGTGTACTCCTGGCATCTCTCCTCGCGCTGTCATGTTTCTTTTTGGCACTTTGGGGGCGGGTATGCTTAGACGGCCCCTCCTTTCTGATTGGCTCTGAGCATTTTTCATATCAATCAATCAATCAATCAATCTTTATTTATATAGCCCTAAATCACAAGTGTCTCAAAGGGCTGCACAAGCCACAACGACATCCTCGGTACAAAGCCCACATAAAGGCAAGGAAAAACTCACCCCAGTGGGACGTCGATGTGAATGACTATGAGAAACCTTGGAGAGGACCGCATATGTGGGTAACCCCCCCACCCCTCTAGGGGAGACCGAAAGCAATGGATGTCGAGTGGGTCTGACATAATATTGTGAGAGTCCAGTCCATAGTGGATCCAACATAATAGTAAGAGTCCAGTCCATAGTGGGGCCAGCAGGACACCATCCCGAGCGGAGACGGGTCAGCAGCGCAGAGATGTTCCCAGCCGATGCACAGGCGAGCGGTCCACCCCGGGTCCCGACTCTGGACAGCCAGCACTTCATCCATGGCCACCGGACCTGTGCCCCCCCCCCCTCAAGGAAAAGGGGAGCAGAAGAGAAAAGAAAAGAAACGGCAGATCAACTGGTCTAACAGGGGGGCTATTTAAAGGCTAGAGTATACAAATGAGTTTTAAGATGGGACTTAAATGCTTCTACTGAGGTAGCATCTCTAATTGTTACCGGGAGGGCATTCCATAGTACTGGAGCCCGAATAGAAAACGCTCTATAGCCCGCAGACTTTTTTTGGGCTCTGGGAATCACTAATAAGCCGGAGTTCTTTGAACGCAGATTTCTTGCCGGGACATATGGTACAATGCAATCGACAAGATAGGACGGAGCTAGACCGTGTAGTATTTTATACGTAAGTAGTAAAACCTTAAAGTCACATCTTAAGTGCACAGGAAGCCAGTGCAGGTGAGCCAGTATAGGCGTAATATGATCAAACTTTCTTGTTCTTGTCAAAAGTCTAGCAGCCGCATTTTGTACCAACTGTAATTTTTTAATGCTAGACATAGGGAGACCCGAAAATAATACGTTACAGTAGTCGAGACGAGACGTAACGAACGCATGAATAATGATCTCAGCGTCGCTAGTGGATAAAATAGAACGGATTTTAGCGATATTACGGAGATGGAAGAAGGCCGTTTTAGTAACACTCTTAATGTGTGATTCAAACGAGAGAGTTGGGTCGAAGATAATACCCAGATTCTTTACTGATTCGCCTTGTGTAATTGTTTGGTTGTCAAATGTTAAGGTGGTATTATTAAATAAATGTCGGTGTTTAGCAGGACCGATAATCAGCATTTCCGTTTTCTTGGCGTTGAGTTGCAAGAAGTTAGCGGACATCCATTGTTTAATTTCATTAAGACACGCCTCCAGCTGACTACAATCCGGCGTGTTGGTCAGCTTTAGGGGCATGTAGAGTTGGGTGTCATCAGCATATGACCAATCATTCTCCAGCGTAGCAACGTTGTAGCCATCTTACCTCGGACAGCTAGCCTCAATCATTACATTGATGTCAATGGTACATGTAATAATTTAATTACCATAACTTGCTCGATTTTCGACCAATTTACAAACGGTTTGCCTTGTTACAAATCTTATTACATGTAGATATGACATAGGATGCTGTACCTGTTGAAATTACCTCTTTCGCTTTAAAAAAAAAAAAAAACTTAATTGTGAAACATAGTTGTGTAGGGTCAGTGTTAGTCAGTTCTCTGATTATTTTAAACTGTTTCAGAATACATTATTAAAAGCTATTTTTAACATTTTAAAAACAACATTCTAAGATTATTTCATTAATTTCCTGGCTGAATCAAAATAAATTCCATAAATTAGAAAACACATGTTCAAGAAGAAGTGAAAATATAAAATAATGTTATGGTTGGATGTTATTGCTGGTGGACCAGTTCTGGCTGAAAGATGTGATTATGGTGTTTGTTGTCTTATTATTTATTTGGGTCACATGTTGTATTACCCTGTATTGTGTTTATGTGGTATGAAATAACCTTCATCAGCGCGCAACATTTTTTTTATCCACTTCTTCTTCCGTAAATCTTGATACATATTGACGATGACCCGCCCTGCTATACTTCTGATTGGCTCTAAGCATTTTTCAGCATTTTTCGCCTGACCAATCAGAAAGAAGGGGCCGTCTAAGCATACCCGCCCCCAAAGTGCCAAAAAGAAACATGACAGCGCGAGGAGAGATGCTAGGAGTACACAGAGAGCGCACAGACCGAGACGGCGCGCGCGCGCACGAAAGGGTGTCGCGCGCGCGCACGAAGTGGAGAATCAGCGCGCGATAAAAGTTTTTATGCGTTCGGATTTTTGGCACTAATGTAACGCCATACATCATCCTGTGGGGATGTTTCTCAGCAGTATAAACTGGGAGACTAGTCAGGATAAAGGGAAACATGAATGCAGAAATGAATAGAGACATCCTGGATGAAAACCAACACTTCACATCTAACCAGATGGAGCCTGAGAGGTGCTGCAAAAAGGAATGGGCAAAACGGAACGAGCAAAACTGCCCAAAGATGCCAAGCTTGTGGTATCGTAATTAAAAAGACTTAAGGCTGTAATTGCTGCCAAATTTGCATCAACAAAGTATTGAGTAAAGGGTCTGAATACTTATGGACATGTGATCTATTTTATTTTTAGTAGGTTAGCTAAATTAAAAAAACGTTTTACATTGTGATTATGGGTTATTTTCTGTATAATTTTGAGGACAAAAATGAATTTATTCCATTTTGGAATAAGGATGTAACGTAACAAAATGTGGAAAAAGTGAAGCGCTGTGAATATTTTCCGGATACACTTTATCTTAATATATACTGTATAATATCATTTAGGGTCAGCATGGTGGAACAGCGGTTATATAGTGCATGTGCCTCACAATACGAAGGTCCTGGGTTCCATCCTCGGGCTTGGGATCTTTCTGTGTGGAGTTTGCATGTTCTCCCTGTGACTGCGTGGGTTCTCGCCAGGTACTCTGGCTTCCTCCCACCCCCAAAGACATGCACTTGGAGATAGGTTGATTGGCAACACTAAATGGGCCCTAGTGTGTGAATGTTGTCTATCTGTGTTGGCCTTGCGATGATGTGGCGACTTGTCCAGGGTGTACCCCGCCTTCCGCCCAAATGCAGATGAGATAGGCTCCAGTACCCCCCGCGACCCCGAAAGGGACAAGCGGTAGAAAATGGATTGATAGATATCAACATTTACTTCAATGCAGGCAAGCAGGATGTTTTATTGTGAAGCTTGTTTGGTTGTCTTTGGAGTGCTTTACAAATGGAATGTGTGACGTGACAGTGAGAGACAAAGTTGGATGTAAATAATAGTCTTCTGATCCTATACCTAATATATACATAAATTAACTTCTAAGTCACAGAACTCATTAAGGACATATGAAATACACAAAAAAGATTAAAGAAAATATTTAAATCAAACAATTAAAAAAACAACTCCTTATTTCAGCTATTGTCCACCTTTTCTCACCTTCACATCACACATTTGTCACATACAGTCGTGGTCAAACATTTACATACACTTGTAAAGAACATAATGTCATGGCTGTCTTGAGTTTCCAATAATTTCTACAACTCTTATTTTTTTGTGATAGCCCCAGAGCATAATACTACCACCACCATGCTTGACGGTAGGTATGGTGTTCCTGGGATTAAAGACCTAACCTTTTCTCCTCCAAACATATTGCTGGGTATTGTGGCCAAACAGCTCAATTATTGTTTCATCTGCCCACAGAACTTTCCTCCAGATTGGTCTTATCTTTGTTCATGTGATCAGCAGCAGACTTTAGACGAGCCTTAATGTGTGGTTTCTGGAGCAAGTGCTTCTTTCTTGCATGGTAGCCTCTCAGTCCATGGCGATGCAAAACACGCTTGACTATGGACACTGACACCTGTGTTCCAGCAGCTTCAAATTCTTTGGTGGTTCTCGGCTGACTCTTGATCATCCTGACCAATTTTCTCTCAGCAACAGGTGGTAGCTTGCGTTTTCTTACAGATCGTGGCAGTGACAAAACTGTGCCATGCGCTTTATACTTACGAACAACTGTCTGCACAGTTGCTCTTGGGACCTTAAGCCGCTTTGAAATGGCTGCAAGTGACTTTCCTGACTTGTTCAAGTCAACGATTCGTTTTTTCAGATCTATGCTGATTGAGTTCCTTTGACTTTCCCATTGTCGCGTTTGTAACCGAGTCTTATGACTGCATCACATGAGCCCTATTTATGGGCTCAGAGAGGTCAACAGGTGTCGTCAATCATAATCACTCACATGAAGTTAAGAGGCCATACCATGAAGCTAATTTGATTTGATTGTAACTTTTCTACATCACCAACATTGATAATGTATGTTGCTGTATGTATACTTTTAACCCAGCAGATTTGCTCACATTTTCAGTAGACCCATAATAAACTCATAAAAGAACCAAACTCCATGAATGTTTTTTGTGACTAAGAAGTACAGGTAAAAGCCAGTAAATTAGAATATTTTGAAAAACTTGATTTATTTCAGTAATTGCATTCAAAAGGTGTAACTTGTACATTATATTTATTCATTGCACACAGACTGATGCATTCAAATGTTTATTTCATTGAATTTTGATGATTTGAAGTGGCAACAAATGAAAATCCAAAATTCCGTGTGTCACAAAATTAGAATATTACTTAAGGCTAATACAAAAAAGGGATTTTTAGAAATGTTGGCCAACTGAAAAGTATGAAAATGAAAAATATGAGCATGTACAATACTCAATACTTGGTTGGAGCTCCTTTTGCCTCAATTACTGCGTTAATGCGGCGTGGCATGGAGTCGATGAGTTTCTGGCACTGCTCAGGTGTTATGAGAGCCCAGGTTGCTCTGATAGTGGCCTTCAACTCTTCTGCGTTTTTGGGTCTGGCATTCTGCATCTTCCTTTTCACAATACCCCACAGATTTTCTATGGGGCTAAGGTCAGGGGAGTTGGCGGGCCAATTTAGAACAGAAATACCATGGTCCGTAAACCAGGCACGGGTAGATTTTGCGCTGTGTGCAGGCGCCAAGTCCTGTTGGAACTTGAAATCTCCATCTCCATAGAGCAGGTCAGCAGCAGGAAGCATGAAGTGCTCTAAAACTTGCTGGTAGACGGCTGCGTTGACCCTGGATCTCAGGAAACAGAGTGGACCGACACCAGCAGATGACATGGCACCCCAAACCATCACCCAACCATGCAAATTTTGCATTTCCTTTGGAAATCGAGGTCCCAGAGTCTGGAGGAAGACAGGAGAGGCACAGGATCCACGTTGCCTGAAGTCTAGTGTAAAGTTTCCACCATCAGTGATGGTTTGGGGTGCCATGTCATCTGCTGGTGTCGGTCCACTCTGTTTCCTGAGATCCAGGGTCAACGCAGCCGTCTACCAGCAAGTTTTAGAGCACTTCATGCTTCCTGCTGCTGACCTGCTCTATGGAGATGGAGATTTCAAGTTCCAACAGGACTTGGCGCCTGCACACAGCGCAAAATCTACCCGTGCCTGGTTTACGGACCATGATATTTCTGTTCTAAATTGGCCCGCCAACTCCCCTGACCTTAGCCCCATAGAAAATCTGTGGGGTATTGTGAAAAGGAAGATGCAGAATGCCAGACCCAAAAACGCAGAAGAGTTGAAGGCCACTATCAGAGCAACCTGGGCTCTCATAACACCTGAGCAGTGCCAGAAACTCATCGACTCCATGCCACGCCGCATTAACGCAGTAATTGAGGCAAAAGGAGCTCCAACCAAGTATTGAGTATTGTACATGCTCATATTTTTCATTTTCATACTTTTCAGTTGGCCAACATTTCTAAAAATCCCTTTTTTGTATTAGCCTTAAGTAATATTCTAATTTTGTGACACACGGAATTTTGGATTTTCATTTGTTGCCACTTCAAATCATCAAAATTAAATGAAATAAACATTTGAATGCATCAGTCTGTGTGCAATGAATAAATATAATGTACAAGTTACACCTTTTGAATGCAATTACTGAAATAAATCAAGTTTTTCAAAATATTCTAATTTACTGGCTTTTACCTGTATGTGCTCCAATCACAAAAAATAGGAGTTGTGGAAATGATTGGAAACTCAAGACAGCCATGACATTATGTCCTTCACAAGTGTATGTAAACGTTTGACCACGACTGTGTCAAGCACACCAAAATCAACCACTCTCTTGGACTTCACAATAAAAACTCTATGCTACATACGTGTTGCCTGACAGCATTGAACTAAATAATATTAATATATGTATAGATACAATACATATTCGATTTTATACCGATTTTGATACCATATATACAATACATAGATACAATATTGAAATAAGACGATACTTGGTTAAAGATATTTTTTTTTATCTCTATGCTTCTATTGCAGCCGTGTCTACTGTTAGAATATTTTCCACTTAAATTCATAATTGGGAAAAGGACACATCTTCAAATAAGACATGAACAAGTCACACCCTGACCTTTAATAAAGTTGCCAATACTGAGAATGTATTTGTATTTATTATTCAGCATGCTGTTGATATTTTTAGATACACATCCTGTTCCCATCTTGGTGTGTTGACCTTTGCTCCAGCCCTCACATATCACACATTACAAAGTCTTAGGTTAATTGGAAATCATCTGTATATTCAGACATAGGATTACTGTGTGTTGAAATAAGAATCATTAACTGTCAAGATGAAGAGATTAGGGCGTAGCACCAAAATTTGGGCCCCCAAACTACAACTTCCTGAAGACCTCTGAGATGTGAGATCATATACAGTAGCTGTGCTGGGCCAAGATACAATTTGAGTAGTTCGATAGGAGTGTCATCAGATCTAGTTAAAAAAAAAAAAAAAAAAATTATTTATTTTGAGAAAGTTACTTCCGTAACTGGTCAAGTACACATTGATTGGAAGAGTTGAAGTACACTGTAGTAAGCTACTTATCATATTATACGGACTATAAGCCGCTACATTTTTTCTGACCCTTTGCACCCTGCGGCTTATAAAACGGTGCGGCTATTTTATAGATTTTTCTTGGCTAACAGGCATAATATTTTGTATTTAACAAAATCTTAACGACAGATACACTGAAAAGGTACGTCGTTTGTGGTATGGCGCAATTCTTTGGACGGGTTCACTCACTGTAGGTGCTGCGGGTTGAAAATGTACTACCGGTTTTGTGCCTTGAACCAGAAGTATATCCCATTTTGTCTATCGTGTTTCTGCTCAAAATGATCCTTCATTCATCACTACGAACAGCATTTGTTAGTTTTACAATATAACAAACAATTCATACTTACTAAACTGTCCCATGTGTGATGTCTGAATGAGTCATATTTGTACGTGGTATCGTAATTTATTCAAGCTGGCGTCATTGGCATTAGCATGGTGAATTGACAAAACTGAAACGATACAAAATAATGCCGTAATACTAACAGACACTTGTACAAGTGTCTTTTGGTATTACGGCATTATTTTTGTATTGTTTCAGTTTTGTCAATTCACCAAGACACCGTGGAGACTGGAGTTAATTAAGCTGCAGCTCCACTAGCTCCTTGATGACGACTTTTGTTTGATCAGCCGTTTTACTAGTGTGACTGGCACCATTTAAAAACAATTAAGGTATGGAAATAAACATTTACAAAATTGTTCATGTTCCAGTGCAGCTAATACATGTACAAATATTTATTATTTCTCAAATTTGGTGGGTGCGGCTTAAATACCGGTGTGCTCTACAGTCCGGAATGTACGGTATATTGTCCTTTTTGATTATGGTAATACAAAAACAATGTTTGGTAGTATTTATTTAAACACCAGTTATTACATGGGGTAATATTCCTACAATAATTAATCAGTGGTCGATTAAGTAACACCAAAGTTCATTTCCAGTGAGAGATGGATGTCAAAACTAGCAGAAAACAGCCAATAAAAATAAAGTGACACTTTATCTTCTGGACACAAAGCAGTAGAAACAATCAACATGTGCTGTGCCTATATACAAGGTATCAGGAGAGTTCCAGGACTAGTGATCTATTTTAAATCCAAAGTACGATTCCCCCAGCATCTAAAACTCTTTCCTGGTCTTCTGACATTTATGCACTCTTCACGATGTGCCTGGAAAAGATGGGAAAAAACCCCTAAAAAAAAAAAATCACACAAAGAGAGGTTGCTCTAGCCCAACGATGTTCATCATCATCAAAATGCACAAAGCATGTGTTGTCATGAAAATCAGCCACAAATAGTCCTGCACAACTCTCGTCCCGTCTCTCGCACTGAACAAAGCAAACGTCATAGGATGTCTTTGCTGAGGCAACAATTCCCAGATGACAATGTCACTCACATCGAAGAACAGTCCTGGAACTTTTCTGACATGCCTCATATGTATGATTATTAGGGCCCGCAATGGCCCATTGCAAAAGGACTCCCACAGGTAGTCCTTATGCAATGGGACATAAGGACCTATTGTATTTGTAAGGTTTTATTATTCTTTCTTTCTTTCTTTCTTTCTTCTTCCGCCGCCTCTTCGAACACTAATTTGACCCACTTAACATGCTTCAAAACTCACCATATTTGACCCACTCATCAGGACCTGCGAAAATTGTCTTTTAATAAAAAAAACGAACCGCAAAAATCTAAATTGCGCTCTAGCGCCCCCTAGAAAAAAAAAAAACAGACTGCCTGTAACTCCCACTAGGAAGGTCGGAGAGACATGAAACAAAAACCTCTATGTAGGTCTGACTTAGACCTAGTTATCATAATTGTATGTCTTCGGGCTAAAATCAACAGGAAGTTGGCAATTCCCCCTTCAAGACAAAAAAGTACTAAAAACAGTCAGTTTTGCTTCTTTGAGCTGTAATCTGACCCCCTTAACACGCTTCAAAACTCACCGAACTGAACACACACATCAGGACTGGCTAAAACTGTGATCTAATGAAAAAACCTAACCCCAAATCTAAAAATTGTGCTCTACAGCAATTTTTGAATAAAACTGATAAAAAACTGCTCCTTGGAAGAAAAAAATTACAAAACTGCCTGTAACTCCCACTGGGAAGGTCGGAGAGACATGAAACAAAAACCTCTATGTAGGTCTCACTTAGACCTACATTTCATAAATTGACAACCCCCAGCAAAAATCAACAGGAAGTTTGCTATTCCCCCTTCAAAACAATTATTTTGTAAAAACCGGTCACTTTCCTTCAAAAACTATCTCCTCTGAGCGCGTTTGTCGTTTCGCCTTCAAACTAACACAGGAGAGAGATTACACCCTTGTGCATACATTAACAGAACAGTTTTTTTATAACTGCTCCGGTTTTGATTTTATGAGCCTTCAAAGACCCGCTGCGCTGATGCTGCTGCAATGCTGTTTTTTTAAGATGGCTGCTCTAAAGCAGGAATAACCAACATTCCCACACAATGCAGACAAGGTAGGTACACTAGACAAAAGTCTTGGGACACTTCAGACTAAAAGTAGACAAAAGTATTGGGACACTTAGGACTAGCACCTGCCAAATACGCGGGCCCGAACAACGCTGCTTGCAGCTTTAATTATTCTTTCTTTCTTTCTTTCTTTCTTCTTCCGCCGCCTCTTCGAACACTAATTTGACCCACTTAACATGCTTCAAAACTCACCATATTTGACCCACTCATCAGGACCTGCGAAAATTGTCTTTTAATTAAAAAAACGAACCGCAAAAATCTAAATTGCGCTCTAGCGCCCCCTAGGAAAAAAAAAAAACAGACTGCCTGTAACTCCCACAAGGAAGGTCGGAGAGACATGAAACAAAAACCTCTATGTAGGTCTGACTTAGACCTAGTTATCATAATTGTATGTCTTCGGGCTAAAATCAACAGGAAGTTGGCAATTCCCCCTTCAAGACAAAAAAGTACTAAAAACAGTCAGTTTTGCTTCTTTGAGCTGTAATTTGACCCCCTTAACACGCTTCAAAACTCACCGAACTCAACGCACACATCAGGACTGGCAAAAATTGCGATCTAATAAAGAAACCTAACCCCAAATTTAAAAATTGCCCTCTACAGCAATTTTTGAATAAAACTGATAAAAAACTGCTCCTCGGAAGAAAAAAAATACAAAACTGCCTGTTACTCCCACTGGGAAGGTCGGAGAGACATGAAACAAAAACCTCTCCGTAGGTCTCACTTAGACCTACATTTCATAAATTGACTACCCCCAGCAAACATCAACAGGAAGTTTGCTATTCCCCCTTCAAAACAAATATTTTGTAAAAACCAGTCACCTTCCTTCAAAAACGAACTCCTCTGAGCGCGTTTGTCGTTTCGCCTTCAAACTAACACAGGAGAGACATTGAACCCTTGTGATTACAACAACAGAAGCGCTTTTTAATTAACTGCTCCGGTTTTGATTTTATGACCCTTCAAAGACCCGCTGCGCTGATGCTGCTGCAATGCTGTTTTTTTAAGATGGCTGCTTAAAAGCAGGAAGCACCAACGTGCCCACACAATGCAGACAAGGTAGGTACAATAGACAAAAGTCTTGGGACACTTCAGACTACAAGTAGACAAAAGTATTGGGACACTTGGGACTAGCACCTGCCAAATACGCGGGCCCGAACAACGCTGCTTGCAGCTTTAATTACATTTGATATCTACATTTAAAAATACAAACATTTTTTAATAAACATTTTTTATGTGTCTGACTACTACTACTACCGTACACATTTTTTTAAGCTGTCATTACCCAGATCAAAATGACTAAATTGTCCCAATAGTCTTATCAATTGTGACATGATTGACTAATTAATTGGATTGGAGAAGTCTGCGAGGAAGGATCAGATAAAAAATTCATGACTATAATAAGTGGCCTTTTTTCTTCATGTAAAATGAAACGTTGTTTAACATGGTTTTTTTGAAAGGGTACGAATACTTTGTGTTCACCACGTTTGTAAAAATTCCCAGGAATGTGTGTCTATGTCCTGGAGAGCAGTGTTCTTTAACTATAGGGCCAAAGCCCATTGTGGCCCACGAGCGCACTCTATAGACAAAACATATTTGTTTCTCAGCTGTGGTCTATATGGTCAGTAAGGACAATTTTCATCCATCGAGTGGTAGGCCAAAGAAGTCTGTAATTATGTACTGTATCTGGAGTATCATTGTTGACGTTTGTGCAGTGTGTGTAATGTACGTTGACAAAAGTGGGTACTTTTTAGTAATGAATAACACGGTGAACCAGGACTTGTCGACATAAACGGGTTTCCTTGTACAATAGCTTGTCATAGAGCGGTAATAAAAACATGGCAAAAAACATTGAGTTGTCCGTTGGGGCAACCATAAGTAAGAATGCAAGCTTTGACTGGAGGGTCAGGTTTAGTTGCCATTTTTGCTAATAAGATACTCATTGTGTAACTTCTCTTGTGCATCAAAAAGCTTGCGCAACTTTTTTGCTTGTCCTTTGCTGAGCTCCTTTCCTTCGGCATCATGAGTGGGGAAACCCTGGGGACAGATGGACAAATGTTTGACTTAGTTTATTTAGGCAGAGGACTGGCAGGTGCTGCCCAAAGGCATCTATGCAGTTGGATATTAGCATCCTTGGTATATTCCGGCATATTTACACAACATCCTATATTTTATTACCTTTATCATGGTGCGTTGTCCCTTTAAATAAATAAACAATGAACGATTAAAAATTGTAACACATTCTTTGAATTCATCTAATTCTTTCAAACCCGTTGATAAATTACTCTCCCCCCGCCAGGAGGTTGTGTAGTCTCTCTATTGGTCTACAGTCTGCTGTTTGAAAAAATCTATAAATTGAGCGGATGTTCATGAAACCTTCAGGAAATGTCCAGGATGGGATAAGGAACAATTGATCACATTTTCGGCCTGATCTGGATCATTTCTACTACAACACCTTATGTTTACACTTCTGTCTGTGTATGCTAGCAGCAGCGCAGAGACAAAAACAATTGATGACAGACAAGAGTTTTCGCTCTCTTCCATTCCGCCTTAGATAGCTCAAAAAGTTGTGGGCACATTCTCATTGAACTTTCAGAAAATGTCAAAAATGGAATAAAGAACAAGTGATTACATTTTGGGGCTAATCTGCATCACTGTCTGATTCAGAAATGTTTTAATATTGGGAGATACAACCTGGCGGAGGTCTGTGCTCTTTGAATGCTTTTCTAGCTAAACTTTTTTATTCAGGTACAATGTATTACTTTCACTCTCAAATTATTTCCATCCATCCATCCATCCATCTTCTTCCGCTTATCCGAGGTCGGGTTGCGGGGGCAGCAGCCTAAGCAGGGAAGCCCAGACTTCCCTCTCCCCAGCCACTTCGTCCAGCTCCTCCCGGGGGATCCCGAGGCGTTCCCAGGCCAGCCGGGAGACATAGTCTTCCCAACGTGTCCTGGGTCTTCCCCGTGGCCTCCTACCGGTCGGACATGCCCTAAACACCTCCTTAGGGAGGCGCTCAGGTGGCATCCTGACCAGATGACCGAACCACCTCATCTGGCTCCTCTCGATGCGGAGGAGCAGCGGCTTTACTTTGAGCTCCCCCCGGATGACAGAGCTTCTCACCCTATCTCTAAGGGAGAGCCCCGCCACCCGGCGGAGGAAACTCATTTCGGCCGCTTGTACCCGTGATCTTGTCCTTTCGGTCATAACCCAAAGCTCATGACCATAGGTGAGGATGGGAACGTAGATCGACCGGTAAATTGAGAACTTTGCCTTCCGGCTCAGCTCCTTCTTCACCACAACGGATCGATACAGCGTCCGCATTACTGAAGACGCCGCACCGATCCGCCTGTCGATCTCACGATCCACTCTTCCCTCACTCGTGAACAAGACTCCGAGGTACTTGAACTCCTCCACTTGGGGCAAGATCTCCTCCCCAACCCGGAGATGGCACTCCACCCTTTTCCGGGCGAGAACCATGGACTCGGACTTGGAGGTGCTGATTCTCATCCCAGTCGCTTCACACTCAGATTATTTATATTATTTAATTAAATATGGGTCACCCATTGTTATGGATGGAAATCGAAAACTGGTTCATGTTGAGAATTGGCACCCTTGGTTTCTATTCTTGGGAACCCTTTGACAGTTTGTTAAGAATTTCCTTATCAATTTCTGTGGGCACGCATAACGTCACCACGTATGCGACCAACAACAGCACAGACGTTAGAATCATTTATGAGAAAGGAAGACGAGGCAACTTGCAATACTTGCAAAGTGGATATTGCATCAAATTGAGAAAATACTAGCAGAAACATTAGCAGACGTGATAACTTTGAATGAGTGACTTGTTTGATAGAAGTGAATCACCACCAGCAGTGACGGCAAAGTCTGCTGTTAATTCTCCAGGTAACCATAACAAACTAACACTGCCTATCATGTAAAAACAGGCTATTAACTGTAAACGTGAAATTACTGTTTTTCATGCGTAGACGACGTCTTAACAGCAGTTTGCACGCCTCCTTCCCCGCCAAAGCTGGAGACACTGTCATTAGTCAGAAATATCGCATATGCTTCCTTAAAAAGCAGATATGCTTAATTTTTTGCAAAGTAATGGTTGAAAAATTGTACAGCGCTACTTGACTAGACTTACCGGTACTTGTATTTGACTGAAATAGCTCAGTATATACAAACATACATTTAAAAAAACAAAAAACTTTATTTTCATTTGAAAAATGACAAACGCGTTATTTACTATTTTTGTCTAATTGTCATTTTTCAAAGAATAATGTATGTTGTATTTTGTTTATTATGATTATCCATCCATTTTCTATCGCTTGTCCCTTTCGGGATTGCGGGGGCTGCGGAGCCTATCTAAGCTATATAATAGTTATTTTCAAAACGTATTTTTTTCTGGCACCGCATTGAGGCTATTGGTTTTTTAAGACCTCACTGTTGTGTTTGTATATCAACTAAACAAAGTTGATGCTGACCAACTTGTTCATTATTATTTCATCCAAATGAGAATCGATAAAGAACCAAACCGTTAAGCGAAATCGAAAGTGGAATAGGAATCGTAAAAATCTTATCAATTCCCATGCATTAAGGAGTGATGGTGGGTTCCAGGGCAGATTCAGTGATTTAGGGTAACCTAGGACCTAAATATTTGTTGAAGTGCAACTAGGGTTTGGCAATGTGATGTGACCACACTCATATCCAAACAATAAATACAAATAAATTAAATTGAAAACATTTGTAACAAAAGCAATTGAAGAAATATGTTAATCTGATTTGTTTTATGTACTCATTGGTTATCAACTTCTTTTTTTTTTTTTTTAAATCATTTTTAAATATAACATTTTCACACCGGTGGACTGTAAAGATTGGCCCTATGTCTTGCCAAATTGTTCACCAGGTAGCCATCACTCCCCATTGACTTCTTTCCTTAAGGTTGCTAAAGATATTGTGAATGAAACAAAGATACAAGATATGAATCACCTAAAGCAAAAGTTCCCTGACGCTGAAGATATAAATAAATGATGTGCAGTCTAGAAGTGCCCATATACTGTAGATGGTTATCGTTTTACCTTGTTACTAATTACGTTTCGGTCTGATGGAAGCACTCAAATAAATTAAACATGTAAATTTGGTCCGTAAATACAAGATCCAATCAAGAACTGATTTGAGCATGTGCGGCGCTACCGAGAAAGGATAAAAGAAAGCACTTGTGGTGGCGGTTGGCCAAAGAAAAGAAAAAACATTACCATTTAAGTGAAAATAATCATAAAAAACCCAATGTATATACGCTCACCAATATTGACCGCATTTTTGGTCTCAACCACCATCAAGAAAAAAGATGGCATCTTTGAACATGTTAAATGATCTGTTGCTCTGAAAGCAAAAGTAATAACTACGCAGCGTAGTGCTCTATTATTAAGGCGGAAAGGTTGCTGGTGCTTTGTTGAGATGTGACTCACGTGAAGGACTCGTGTCTTTTGAAAGGCTCTTTTATGTAAATGATAACTGATTTGCAGTTGCAATCGGATTGCCATTAAAAATAAAATAAAAAAAATGTTATCTTTTTAAAAGTACTTAGCGGATGCATTTACTGTTGTTGTCACTTGAGTTGCATGTTCAGAAACTGTAGCCTACTTTAAGAAGTGTATTTTTTTTTTTAAATGATTTATTTATTTATTTTTGCTGTTAATTTTTAAATACATCTGTCCACTTGCATCATGTTCTATTAGTTTAATATGATAGTTTAACAGAAACTTTATTTTTGTCTTTATTTGAATAAAGACATCTTAAAATAACACATTATAGAGTTGTAATTATAATACAATAACGTTACATTTGAACAGCTCCTCAAGATCCAGATCCCTTCAAAGAGCCATAAACCTAATCTGTAGTGCTTTAGCTGAAAGAGCAGAATCAACACTGTATCCTGGTGAACTTTATGTTGATTCAAAAGAATGATATACTGTTTAAAAAGTGGAGGGAAGGAAGTTAGGTATCTATGGATAATATGAGATTGTAAAATGGATAAAGGTAAGGAATTGTTAAGTTTTTTAAATTTTTTTATTATTGTTTTATTAAATGTTTTTATCAAAATTATTGAAATGCATGTTTTTATGCGTTCTGTGTAATGGCAGGTATGAGACCAACTAATATTCTGTTTGTAGGAATTGAGAACCACTGTGCAGAAGTGTATTAGATGAGAAAACAAACTTTAATATGTATTTGCTATTTTATAATTGTTTCCACAGATTTGATTATTCGTTTGCTTTTGTAATACCTTAGTTACATTTGAAAATAGCTTTTATAGACACCTTGTATTGTGTTTTACAAATGTTGATTACCTTCAGTGATAAATATTTTCAAGACTCTTAAAGATATCAAGATAATGTGTTACCGTTTCATCAAATTTGGAGTATTTGTCCTTTTCTGAGAGAAACATTTTGCCAGAAGGGATCTTCATTTTTTCAAGCTTTGCCATCTGCAACACAAAATTTAAGGACAAACAAACCAGGAATCATCACAGATGGATTAGCTGTAAAAACTAAACAAAAAAACCCATTTCATTAAGGGTCAACTCTGACCTCCTGTTCTTCTTTCTTTTTGGCAGCCTCCGCTTTTTTCTTTTGCTTCTCGCCATCCAGCTGCAAACATAACAGTAATCACATTTAACCTCGTGTTCGAAAGAATCCATGATATACTTCCAAATGCATTGCATGAATTGCTATATTTCTCACCATTTAAGCACTGAACATGAACAGGTGGCTGGTTTATAGTTCCTGTAACCCGTTTTCATGTTAACATACACTCCGATACTGACAATTTTAAGAGCAGAAGAAGTTTAGAAATGTGTGAGAAATGTGTTTCTGGGTGCTTATTAAGACTTTGAATGCATACAATATTCACAAGTCATAAAATGGAAAAGGGCACGTGATTTCGCAATGCATTGTGGGTCTGCGGTCACCATTTCTGCTGGTTAACGCTTTTGTTTACATGGCTGTACTGTATCTGCAGTACTGCGAGAGAGGGAGAAATTAACTGGATGAAAATGGATTCTACAAACTGGACCCTGTTCCAAAGGGCTGCTACCAAACGAAAAAATATGTAAAATTGTAGGAAATAATTTTATGGGGGCAGCACGGTGGGAGAGGGGTTAGCGCATCTGCCTCACAATACGAAGGTCCTGAGTAGTCTTGGGTTCAATCCCGGGCTCGGGATCTTTCTGTGTGGAGTTTGCATGTCCTCCCCGTGACTGAGTGGGTTCCCTCCGGGTACTCCGGCTTCCTCCCACCTCCAAAGACATGCACCTGGGGATAAGTTGATTGGAAACACTAAAAATTGGCCCTAGTGTGTGAATGCTGTCTGTCTATCTGTGTTGGCCCTGCGATGAGGTGGCGACTTGTCCAGGGTGTACCCCGCCTTCCGCTCGATTGTAGCTGAGATAGGCTCCAGCACCCCCCGCGACCCCAAAGGGAATAAGCGGTAGAAAATGGATGGATGGACAATTTTATGGATAAAATCATTTCATAAGCAGGTTTACCTGAAACAAAACCACACATCAATTATAACGTTTAAAATACTTTGATCACAGCGCTTCTTTTTCGGAAATATTTATTTTTGTGCTTACTGACGAGTGACTGTTAACAGGATTTTTACTTTTCCAAAATAGCGTACGTTGTTTGTAGCCCGCAGGTAATGCTAACAGCCTTCTACATCTGAAACAGAATTACACAGTTTTATTCAGAAATGCAGTGAACACACCAATATGTGCCAGGTGAGTGTTAAAAGCAATGTTCTGTCGTCTCTTTATTAGCTCACTAAACCAAGTTCTTTGGCTTTGCGTCCACGCTGGAAATGAGAAAAAGCTCACCTAATCGTTTTTTTCCCTGAAGTGATCAAGTGAACAATCGTGGCAGTTAATGATGCAACAAGTTCACGCCATGTTTTGAACTTCTTAAAGAAAAGAATGGAACTTTAGGGAATAAGCTAATCAGATGCCCATACTGTAAAACCCACAATGCATTACTTTCAAGTCCTATAAATAGCAACCTGTTGGTACATTTTAGCACTGCTGCCCCCTAGCTGGAGGTTTGTGTATTGTTCAAGCATTTATAAAGAAGCTAATACTTGAAGTCCTTCTGGCTCAGTCTCACGGCCCTCCTGACACCTCATCGTCATTCCGCCCTCCGCCAAAACAACACTGGCTTAGGCTATTTGCTCAACAAGTCAGGTTATGTTGTCAGATGGGCAATTTCCACAGGTGGGATGCGGACACCCTGGAAATGCTGACACACCGAATACTGATGGGGGTGATTTTATTTAGAAGGTAAAAAGAAGCACAGGGTGCCATTGAAGCTCGAACCGCTACTGGGCATGCAGCTTTTCTATAGAATGTTTTTGTTTTTTTTTAAACTGTTGTCAACTTTGACATTCAGCTCCTTGTTAGAGAACAGTGAGTCGTGCAAAAAGTAGCGAAACATTAAAGTGGCAGTAGAATAGAAAAAGAAGTTGACCTCATATGCTTAATTGTGTTTCATTGAATCCATTAAACGATATCCAATTGTATTAACAATCCGCAAATTATGTGAAAATACCATCTAATCATCACAAAATGTCACAATTTCAGACAGCCATATTGAATAATCCGCTCCGAATGTCTTCAGCAATTTTCGTAGATTGATGTCACAGGAGAGAAATGCTTCTGCACTCTGACCATATCAGCAGCTCAGTTATACTGGGACTAAGCAAAAATTAGAAAGATGTGCTGTCTGTCATTCACAATCCCTTATTTTATGCATTTTAAGTCAATAATGAATTAAATAAAAACTCCGCAAACCGAGTCAATGGGGGCTCTCTATACTGCCCACAAAACCCTCAAAATAACCATCCAAAACCCGCCAACAATACTCAAAGTGCATATTGTGACCTGAATATTAACCAAATATTAATGATATTGTTATTATAAGCACTAACGCAGATAAACTACTTTTTAGCGGCACAATGATAACAGACAGCTAAGTAGCCCTCTGCTGCTTTACTGGGAGCTAATCAGTGTCCTGCTGCTTCCGCATCATCGCATCTTGGCTCGTCAAAATCAAATCATAATGATACCTCTCATCTGGATAATAGGAGGATTAAGCCATGAATCTAGAAGGTGTTCATCTGTGACATTCAATTTATACCCAGAAATGGAGACAAAGACACACAACTGAAGAATGTGTCTGCAGGGAGCAACTTCCTTGTTAACCCTTCTTGAGGATTATGAATAATTATTCATCTAACGGGAAGGTATGGACATCCTGTCAGTCATCATCGAAGTAAGAGCAGACATTGTACAGTAAGCGATCGTTGTATTATGTTTATATTTTGTATTTTTTGTTTAGCCCTTAGCAATTGTGCTACATAATGCTTAGTGTTTCACTATAGCTGGATCTGTTTAGCACACAGCTTCTAAAACGTGTAGCTTATTCTCCTTGTATGCAGGATTAAAACTATAAGGTTCAGGATCATAATTTTCCCCCAAAGTAATTGTTGTTGGCTCTCACAAAGTCTGCATGATTAGCATTGTTGTTGATGGGGAAGGGATCTTTGGTTCCTACCTCTAAGCAGTGTTGGGTTAGTTACTGAAAACCAGTAACTAGTTACTTTATTTCAAAAGCAACTCAGTTACTAACACCAAAAAGTAATGAGTTACTGTGAAAAGTAACTAGTTACTTCTTTTTTTAAATTTTGTTTTAAGGCTCCAATTACTGCCCTTTTAGCCTTCATTTCAGTACTGTTATTGCACTGGAGAATAATACAATCTGTTGATCAACTTGACATGCATTTGCACCACTGAACTCTGCTAAGCAATGTGGTCTACATACAACGCACAAAGACAAAGATATGTTTCAAAAGGGCCAATTTATTTTGGGCCAGAACAAATTGACAAAACTATTTTAAATAGCTGCAACATAACATACATAAGTAACAAACAGCATAATAACATGTCACAATATAGCTGTAAACCTGGCTTCACCCAAGGAAGGCACACATGCCATGATTATATGTCATGTCACTATATACAGCACACATACTGCTATATACACGCCTAACCAGGCCTTTTTTTCTCTCAAGGAATTGTGAAATAAAATAATGTCTTCAGTGAAGCACAGAACACTCTACGCATTTCCCCAGTTTTAGTTTAGAGAAAAGGAAAGATTGGCCTGGCCCACTAGGACCCCTCTTTATGTTTGTGAACTTTATAGTCTATACATTTAGAGTGATGTGATAATCAAACACTCTAGAAGTCTAGAATGAAAGAGGAAATAAGAGAATTGACAGAGTGTGTACCTTCAGTGATAAATGATAAATGGGTTGTACTTGTATAGCGCTTTTCTACCTTCAAGGTACTCAAAGCGCTTTGACACTACTTCCACATTTACCCATTCACACACACATTCACACACTGATGGAGGGAGCTGCCATGCAAGGCGCTAACCAGCACCCATCAGGAGCAAGGGTGAAGTGTCTTGCTCAGGACACAACGGACATGACGAGGTTGGTACTAGGTGGGGATTGAACCTGGGACCCTCGGGTCGCGCACGGCCACTCTTCCACTGCGCCACGCCGTCCCTGCTGAATGATGAGCAGAGGCAGAGTTTGGAGTGTCTTCTTTAGCTTGCTTTCCATGTTTATGTGCTCACTGTTCACTGTGTCCAGGTACTTGGAACATGTTCTCCGTGCCATTTGCCATTTGACACCCGCTATCATGCTAATTAGCTGCCTGAAAGCGGATGGCTACACTGTAGAAATAGCCTGCATGTCTTCTAGCACATACGCTGTAATGGCTCTATCAATGTTGTCCTGGCTAGCAGTCCCTCCGTTAAAATCCTTAGGTGAAAGTGGAGTTGAAGTGTGTCTCTCTTTACTAGCTTCGTCGAAGCATGTTGCTTTTGTAGCTGTTTCAGCAGATTTGAATTGCCGTTTTGGGCAGTAGATAGGATCTTTGATCCAAGACACAACTTACATTTAACTAAAATGTTATTTTCTTTGTGGTCGACAAAAGAAAAGTAGTGAGAATATATCCATGTTAAGAAACTTGGCTTCAGCTCCGCCATGATGTCTTGTTAGTAAACACAGACACGCCCCCCCCCAACGTGCTTCTTGTGACACAGGAAGAATCAGAAGGACGACACCGCAGCGCTCCAATAAAACACACTCACATCTTCTCAGTTTCTAGCCGATACTATATAAAAAAAATAACGTAAAATAACGCATCATGTAGTAACGGTAACTGAGTTACTGAATATAAAAAATAACGCATTAGACTACTAGTTACCGCCGAAAAAAACGACGTTACAGTAACGCGTTACTCCCAACACTGCCTCTAAATCACGGATCACGGGACTGGCAAGCTCATTATGGCTCAGGAATCTCAGAGTGATACTATTTTGATCATATCGATTTACTCGCAAATATAGAGGCAACTCGTTTTTATATTCTACTGGTACTTTATCAGTAGCACATGTACAATTCAAAGTTAAAAGAAGGTTACCGGTGTATTAAAAGCAGCACCTCCCCTTACCTTCTTCTTCTCATCCTTTTCCTTCATTAATGTCTCCTTATCCACCAGTTTCACCACTGTCGCCAGTCCTGCAAATACACCGCAATCCCAACAGGACAAAAATTAAGATCACAAGCGCTCTGATAATCTTGTGATCATGTTCATCTGGGAAGGATCTGGTGTGAAAAAATGTTAAGTGATTATACGTAAACAATAACTTATTTCCAGTACACGTCTTGTTTACAAATTCTCAACTAAAACAATTGTGTTCACTTGTGTTGTGTTTTAATAACAAGATGTGACGTTGCACCAGGCATTAACTAGCTGTTAGGATGCACATGACTGAGATCACTGTGTTGCTACCTACTACCTCATTCTTGTCAGAGAACATAAACAAAGAAAAGAAAAACAGGAACCAGGAAAAGTTTGCAGAAAAGTTTGCAGAAAAGTCTGCTTGCCAAAAATCAACTTTATTGTTGACTTACAGTACAAGCCAACGATTATTCCAATCATATTATGAAATACAGCTGATAAATCCTGATAACAGGGCTAGAAATGACAAAATAATGGAGTTCAAATAGGATATTACCCTCATGATCTTCCAGTCGGACACCTAGCTCTGGTAATGTATCATCACGAACACTGTCACAGAGTTCAAGCAACTCCATCACTAAAGGAAATCAAGAACAAATATTTACATAATTATTATGAATACCACTTTCAACATTAAACAATAAATCAAAGGAAATCAGTATGGTATATGTGTGATTTTTTTGGGTACCCTTTTATTAAAGAAAATCCCTGACAAAAGGAATAATACAAATTGAACCAATTGCTTTTGAATAGTGCTATAATGATACTTATTCTCAGAACATAAAAACAATTGCAACTAGACCAGTGGGTCCTAAACTTTTTTTCCACCAAGTACCACCATGATGACCTACATTAAAATACAGTAGCGTAGTGGGCCTAAGTATTAATTTAAACAAGACAGAGGTTTTTGCCAACAAGTATATGTAATTGTGGGAGGAGGTTGTGATTAGCGCACTGCAGGAGCAAAAGGTCACCGCCTCCGTCAATGGTGTTGAGGGCGGAGCACCATCGACTAGGGGCGGGGCATGTGCGGGACGGCGAGACGCAGCTGGCAGGTGATTAGATTTCGCAGGTGGTACGTGTTAATCTAATCAGCTGTTGTCTTTAACAGTGAGCAGCCAGCGGAGGAGAGTGTGGGAGAAACCGGAGAGACAGACATCTGCAAAGATTGTACTGGAGAGAATGATCATTAAATCACATGGTGATTAAAAACTTGTTAAACGGCACAACTGACTCCTGTGACGTGGTATCCGTGGAACGGGTAGGGAACGACTTCAACATCTGGCACCAAACGTAAAAAAAAAAAAAAAAAAAAAAAAAAAAAAAGAAAGGCTGTGATGTCGCCACCGAGCCCCATAGAGGCGCTGGGACAGCTCCTAGCGGAGGTGTCGACGGCAAACCACCGGCAGAATGAGGCGATGCAGGGCCAAATTGCACAGCAGAGCCAGATCCTACAAGCGCTCACGGAAAGGTCCGGAGCGGGGACAACCCCAGCAGCGAGGCCGACATTGACGACGGTGGGGATGCACAGGATAGCAGATGTAGAGGTCGTTCCCTACCCGTTCCACGGATACCACGTCACAGGAGTCAGTTGTGCCGTTTAACAAGTTTTTAATCACCATGTGATTTAATGATCATTCTCTCCGGTATAATCTTTGCAGATGTCGGTCTCTCCGGTTTCTCCCACACTCTTCTCCTCTGGCCGCTCACTGTTAAAGACAACAGCTGATTAGATTAACACGTACCACCTGCGAAATTTAGTCACCTGCCAGCTGCGTCTCACAGTCCCGCACATGCCCCGCCCCTAGTCGATGGTGCTCCGCCCTCAACACCATTGACTGAGGCGGTGACCTTTTGCTCCTGCAGTGCGCTAATCACAACCTCCTCCCACAGTAATATTTGGCCACTGTAACATTACACAGTTTAAACAGTAACACTGTTTACATATTGGAAAATAAAACACTAATCACTTAAGAGATTATTTGGCGTAACACTAGATGGAGCCCACACGTACTGTACACGTACCACAGTTTGATATTTGCTGAACTAGACTGTGCAGCTTGTCTTAGAAGCCATTTTACCTGTAGTCCAAAAAAGTTAATGAAATAACACTCAAAGACTAGATTGGACAGCTCAATTCCAACATAGTTATCCTCCAAGGTTGAGGCAGCCTCTAAACCAAAAAACATTCACTTTTATGAGATGCATAAATAATGTTAACCTCCTAATGGCCAGCGTCCAATGCAGTGCACATTTACTTTGCGCAAACATTTTTTTTTTCAGAAATGAGTAACTGACAAAATTAATAGACCAAAAACAAATGTGTACCACAGAGAAAACTGGTTCTCAAAATAAGAATAATAGTGATCGGCAATCAGCTTAGACATCTGGGGATAATAATGGACTCTAACATAAGCAGCTTTTTACCATCTGAAAAACATTGCCAAAATAGTTGATAACCTTTGTTAATTTTAAGTTATTTCAGTGACCATTGTGAGTTGTTTTTGTGTTAATAGAAGAGTGTGTGTGTGTCTTACCCTTCTGCTGTTTGGCAATTTTTCGCACTTCCTCTCTGAACTCAGAGAGGACTGTGAGGTAAGGCATAACTACGCTCTCCAGCTAGAGAAAACAGGAATAGCACTATCAGTGTTTCTTGCGCATAGATTGGCAAAAAATAATTATACCTCAATGTTAAATGCTGTTTGTGGCACCTGTCAGTGGAATTACATTTTATGTAAAAATACTGAAATACACTAGACTAATGTTTTGATACTTCCACTGTTCATTTGCGATGCATTAGCTGAACTACAAAGTTGGGTGTCAATGATATTAGGTATTTCAGTAAAGAAACTGATTACCACTAGTCAAAAATGTAAATGTAACACTTCTGTTTTTGCACCCATCTTTCATAAGGTAACTAAGGATCAAAAAGTGTTTTGACATACGCAAAAGGCCCATTTCTCTCAAATATTGTTTGTAAATCTGTCAAGATAAGTTAACCCATCCACCTCACAGGTGTGGCATATCAAGATGCTGATTGAAAAGCATTATTTTGCCTTAGGCTGGTCATCATGAAAAGCCACACAAAATGCAAGACATAAAAACAACATGTGGTTGTTTCTTACTTCAACATTCTGTCCTTGTCCTCCCACTGGGAACCCTATAGGCTCTGATCCCTCAATAGCACCGAATATCTACAAGACAACAAATGTTATTGAGAGGGTGTCGTATATTCCAACAATCACATCCACTGTCATTTATCTGACAGTAACATAGGGAAGCAGGATAAAGATTTTCTTCACAAAATGCCTGGGATAATTGCGGAAACGTTAAACAGAATTTTGTACATTCATGTAAAATTTCCGCTTGTTAAAAGAAAAAAAAATATCGGGCTACAGCAGAGAGGCACATCTTCTCACCTTTAGTATGTTGGTCAGATACACAGCAATACTTTCCATCAGCATCCGGTTGGGTCTAAGCTTGGCATTTTTTTTGCTGGCGGTGTAGCTGTTGCACTGACCAACCAGCTGCCTCATCTCCTCCATGGCTGTGCGGGTATCAATGTTGTCACACAGAGCCTTATGGATGGCCGACTTCTTGATGTAGAAACTGGATAACATGTGAAATAGCTTTTTTATTGTTTTGAAATTGTGATACAAGTAACTAGCTTCTTATGTACAGTAGCCTTAGGTAGTAGTAGTAGTAAATTATAACGAACAATGACAAATTTAGAATGCAATATATTAACTAATTATCTGTAATATTGATTGATATCACCCATACTTGCCAACCCTCCCGATTTTTCCGGGAGATTCCCGAATTTCAGTGCCCCTCCTGAAAATCTCCCGGGGTAACCATTCTCCCGAATTTCTCCCGATTTTCACCCGGACAACTATATGTAACAGTTGGTTGGGGGGCGCATAATAAATGAAAATAACATAACATAACATTAAAGGCGTGCCATTATGGCACTGCCTTTAGCGTCCTCTACAACCTGTCATCGCATCCGCTTTTTCACCATACAAACAGCCCAGTCACATGTTTTATGCGGCTTCTGGATACACACGAAAGTGACTGCAAGACATACTTGATCAACAGCCATACAGGTCACACTGAGGGTGGCCATATAAACAACTTTAACACTGTTACAAATATGCGCCACACTGTGAACCCACACCAAACAAAAATGACAAACACATTTTGGGAGAACATCTGCACCGTAACACAACAAACAAATACCCAGAATCCCTTGCTTCCCAAACTCTTCCGGGCTACAATATACACCCCCGCTACCACCAAATCCCCCCCCCGGCCCCCCCATTTCCCGAATTCGAAGGTCTCAAGGTTGGCAAGTATGATATCACCTATAGCAGTGGAGTCCAAAGACTGACCCCTTTTGCCCATTTGTTGGTCCGTGGCATAAATATTTTTCAAATTAGAACATTACCAAGGATAATTAGGGCCACACTGAAACAATGCACGCAAGATTTGAGAAAAAAAGTTGTTTGAAATGTAAAAAAAATAAAACAAACATTTGATATTAAAGAATACAGCTGTATCTTAATATACAAACTCAAATATTTCTATGACCGAGCCAATAACCGAAAACAACTGTATCTTAAATCAACGTTGCCCATTAAAATAAATATAAAATAAATTGATGCCACCAAAACACAACAATTTTTACATTTAACATGCCTTTAAGGTAAGAGCTTTTGTATGAAAAAACAATAATGTACAGATTAATACCGCAATTTATTTATTTGTTATTTTTTTTACTAATCAATCCAACAAAACAATAAACAACAATACCATAATAATACAATAATGCAATTCCAATTCCAAACCCGACCCAGCAACATTCAGATTATCAATTAACAGAGCAATTGAGGACACACAAACATGACACAAAACAATCTAAGAGCAGTCAAACAAAAATTATCATCAACAACAGTACCAATATTAGTAACAATTTCAACATAGCAGTGATTAAAAATCTCTCATTGACATTATCATTATAGACATTTATAAAAAATAAAAACATTAAAAAAAATAAAAACTAACTATAGTGTCACAGTAGCTTACACTTGCATCACATCTCAAACTTAACACACTGTGTCCATTATTTTCCACAAAGATAAAATAAGTCATATTTTGGTTCATTTAATAGTTAAAACAAATTTAAATAATGGATCCCATATTCCAATATATGACTCATTATCTCTAAATGCAGTTTTTTCTACTGATATCATCTCCATAGCTTGTGTATACCAGTCAGTATGTGTTGGACTATCAACATCTATCCAGTTTTTAACAAAACCCTTTTTGTTATTATACATATTGAAAGAAAGGCATTTTTACTCTAATGACACGTTACTAAATTGATGGAGATCCCCAAGAATACAAGTTTGCAGTGTCATTGGGATGTTTATATTAAGGAATGTGATTGCTTATTTTGTTGTTTTCAACCATAACTCTTATTCTCTGACACTCCCACAACAAATTAACAAGAGTTGCCTCGGCTGCCCGACACTTCATACATAACTTGCTATCTACTAACAATTTATTTTGACTGTACATGCACCTTTACCTTAACCGCAGAAGGTTACCTGAAATGGTTGCTATACACTAGTATGGTCAGTGATCAGGTCAATGCATACATCAGTGCATAGATATGTGAGGAGACTGACTGGTGAGCTCTGGTTCGAATTCTGCTTCAAGATAAACCCGGATGGGATTTTAGCTAAAACTGTTACCTAGTTTTGAACAAATAAAAGGACGTACATTCAAATAAATCATTTAAAAATGCTCCTGTATGACATTCTGACAAAAAAATTGTATTTGTATCCAAATATCAGAGTCCTTTTTAAGTTAATTTAAATTATGCAAGTGACTAATAACCTGTGATTAATCAAGATTAATCCAAATTCAAATGTGTGAATAACCTGATTTTAAAAAATGTATTTAGTCAACTATAATAAACTGCTAAGAAGATCTGGACATACAATGAGTTAATTTTGTATTATACACACATGGAAATTTCAATGTGGCCCCCTCATTATTTCATATTTCTGTATGCAACCCTTGGTGGAAAAAGTTAGGTCACCTCTGAGCTACACATGAGGCATACCTTCCACTTCTTCTCACTTACCTGTCGTTAAGATCTACCTCTGCTGCCTCCCACTTCTCAAACTGGCTTGTGATGTCTGTAGGAGCACGCAAAATGTCCTTCACATTCAAGAAGAATTCCTGTTACACAAAAGAGAAAAAACAACACATCAGAAGCAGAATATTTGGGATGATAACTTTTTGAGGGAGAGAACATTTCATCACGTTACGTACATTCAGAAACTTCTCGCACTGGATTGCCGACTCCATCGTGTTGGGAGAGTAATCAAGGGTATCTTTCCACGAATGCATTAAGAAAGCGAGACGGAGCTGGCGTGCTGCAACAAAAAACAGGAAAAAAGTTTTAAGTTCAAAGTAATGTAAATAATACCGGCGTCGGTGCTCCAGGCTTCAGGTTACTTAGAAGTAGGGATGGGAATCGAAAACCGGTTCTTGTTCAAAACTGGTTCACGGTGTTTTGATTGCTGAGAATCATTTGCCAGTTTTATTAACGATTCCCACTATCGATGCCTGTGGGCGCGCATGTCACCTCACATGGCTCACAAACACAAACACTGGAGAGTGATAGACAAGAAAGGTTGCAATAATTGCAAAGTGGATATTTAACAAAATATATGCAATAATACCAGAAGCATTAGCACACAGA